>NC_058136.1:53220561-53316074 GCF_016433145.1 Gracilinanus agilis | reverse complement strand
CTCATTGAGGACATTCCTCACTTCACCTGCCCCTCTGCCCAGCAGCCCAATGGGAGTGTTTTCTCCTTCCCCTGTGTGGGGTAAGGGGGGTGGGACTGGGTGCATAGTCTGGGTGGGGGCGGGGCCTTTACCCTATCTCTGAAAGATTGGCCATCACTCACCTGGCTACTCCTTCTAGGACACAGGAAATGCTTAATAAAAATGTTTTTCAAACAGAATTACCCCAAAGTGGAATGAGGTGGGGGATAGTAAATTCCTCTTCCCTGGAAGAGGCCTTTAAACAGAGCCTGGATGAGCCTTTGGTGTCGGTGTTGGAGAGAGTCTTGGGCAGGCATGGACTTGAACTGATGACCTTCAAGGCCCTTTCCAACCCTGATGGTCTGTCATTTGGTCAATCCAGGGCTTTCTTCGCTTTTTATCAGTTTACTACAACCAATGGAGCACCTTCGAGGCATACATGGCTCCGAGCTCATCTCTTTTCACCCTGTGCAACTTTTGATTTAAGGAAGAAAGTATGTGTGTGTGTGTGGTGGGAGGGTATTGAGTAGGGGAGTCGTGGAGCCTACATCAAAGAGTATTTAGCAACTTCCTTTAGCCACCTCCTCTGCTAGAGGTGGGTTGTAGGAGCACAAAAGAGAAGGAACTGGAGGTCCGAATAGTCACATCGCAGCTTTGTCACTTGATACCAGTGTGACTTGGGTCAAATCTCTTACCTTCTCTGGGCCTTAGTTTCTCCTCCTGTAACAAGGTGGGGCTAGCCTCGGAGATGCCTTCCAGCTCCTCCCTGCCCTACGATCCCCAAGGCCTCTGGGCCCTGTAGGGCAGCCTGCATTGCCATTTCAGAGCCCAGGCGTTTGGGATCTGCTTGTTTGGTTTTGTTTTTTCTGGGCCTTGTTTCCCTGATTTGTTTTGGCTGCCATTTTAATAAAGCGCGACTCTGTTTCGGAGGGCGGCTCAGCCACTTGTCTTGTGTTTCTCTGAGCGCTTTCCAGTCAGTTTGTGGAGAGCCATATATGAAGGTTAATCTGGAAATGCCTCGAGGAACACTAGGTCTTGTCCTTCCTCCTCCTCCAACACAGAGACCAGCTTCCACTCATCAGTTATCTGCGTAGCCATTGGAGGTGGCTGCTGCTGCTGCTGCTGCTGCTACAGAATGATGAGAGGTGCCTTCTCTCCGGGCGCCAGCCCTGGGCCTTGCTTTCCCCCTCCTCGTATTGATCTATTTAATATCATCTTTGTGTTCAGTGTAGCTCAGCGGTGTTTTTTTGTCTGCGTCGAATAATACATCCTTTGTTGAATCAAGAAAGACCTTCATTTGGGGGGAATAATTGAAACATTTTCTATTTGATTCTTGGCTCTGAGGTTTGCCAAATGAATCTAGTGACAGCCTTGGCACTTGCTTCCATTTGTCAACGCTCCCCGAATGATCAAGGCACGATAATGGGCTTGCTGGAGAAGGAGTTGTGGTTCAGGGTGGCTTCCCTGGCCAGGCCAGGCCTGAGTGGCCACACAAGGGCTGCAGGTGAGGGAAGGGCCTCCTTTGCTGTCTCTGGGCAGGGACCGAAGCATCCAGGCGAGTAAGTAGCTCCGTCCCTCATTGGATATTGGTGCCGAAATCCCAATCTCTATGCTGTCTCCAAGTGCAAAGGATTAAGTTGGCAAAACCTGGGCAAAAGGATTAAGTTGGCAAAATCTGCTTTTGGTCACTTCCTCTCCCCACTTCCTTTTGCCTTCTGCCCTGGCCCTTCCAGGAGAGGGTACTCACTTGCCCTGCTCTGGGTCTGTCCTCCTTGAATCTTCCTCAGAACCTAGAATTCGCTTCTTCCGTCCCTTGCCTTCCCTATTCTCAATTTTCCAGTTTCCCCATGGCTCTTGGGCGGGGGGGGGGGTCTCGGCACCCCCTGAAAGCCAGTAATCAGGGCCATGTGGGGTGAGACCTTCGGGGAGGCAGACTGTGGCAGACAAGCAATCATTTCCCAGACACACTTGGGGACAGAATTTCCTAGCTTGAACTCTGACACCAATGGATTTGACATTTCAAGAAATTCTGCTTCTTGATTGGTCTGGGCCTAGGCTTACCCAGGGGCTTTGAATCCTTCTTATCTTTCCCTGGAGGGGGCTTCCCTTCAGGTCTATTGATTGCACTAATCACTCAGAGGGGAATCTGACACCTATTAAAATTCCCATTCCCTCAGTATACTGCTTGAAGCTAGCTGTCAAGAAGGAAAGCTCTCTGATAAATGAATTCACACTAAGGTGTTAATGACTTGTAACAGCTGTGCTGTGCCTATCAGGGATATTTGTATTAAAAAAGAGAAGGAAATGTCAGTGTCTTAACCTAAAGAAATGACTTTCTAGTGGTAGAATTTCCCCACCCTGGGGAAGATGGCAAGATAGTCTTTCTCAAGCTTTTCAGATCCCATTAGGCTAGTGGGTGACCCTCTGCTCTCTCTGCCTAGGCCTCAAATTGTCCCTAGGAAGGATCGAATGTCCTCAAGAAGGTATGGAATGCCTCAGTGCATTTTCTCTCCTTTTACAAAGAGAGACTCGAATTGGGAGAGCTAGAAAGTCTCTGTCAACGCTAACGTTAGGTGATCTGGGTCTCGTCATCAGCAAGCCCGATTTTCTTCATCTAGATCAGTGGTTCCCAAACTTTTTTGGCCTCCCGCCCCCTTTCCAGAAAAAATATTCCTTAGCCCCCTAGAAATTAATTTTTTAAAAAAATTTAGTAGCAATTAATAGGAAAGATCAATGCACCTGTGGCCATCACTGCCTCCCTGGATCGCTGCAGCACCCACCAGGGGGCAGTAGCACCCACTTTTGGAATCACTGATAGAGCATGATAGCAAAAGGATGCCAGAACCTAGCTATGAGTTCTTTGGTAGACTGGGTTTGGGTTCACAAAGGTGTTCCTCCTGGAGCCCATCTAAGAGAGGTTGACTTCCCAAAGTTAGGAGGTGATAAGTACCGATTCTTCATGACCACTCTAGCTGGGGCAGCGCCCCGAAGGCCCTGCTATATCTATGAATATTTGTTCACCCTATTCAGGCTTTCATGGGGTGAACAAATGAGACTCAAGAGCTCTTGACATCTTCCAGAGAGATGAAGGTGAGTACACGTTGCCTTGGCAAATTCCATTAAATGTTAAAAGAATGAACAGATGCCATTTTCCATATTGAATAACCTGCTGGCCCTTTAGAGCAGACAGCACTGGTTGGAGGAATGTGCACTGAGTCAACAAAGGGGAATCACCCATTGAGCTTCATGGCCTCAAAGATTATTCTTTTTATGCTCTGGGCATTTCCATTACCCATGCTTTGCTGGAGATGATACACAGTGAAGGCGAAGACACAGATGTGCCCAGTCTTGTTATATGAGGAACGACAAAAGGGTCCTGGGCCCTTGAATCGTCGAGCTTTGCGTGGATCTTTTTGTGGCCTCTCAGAAGGATTGGGCTTATACCCAGGAGTGTCTGCTTCCAAAGGTGTTAAGATAGTAACACTTGCTTCTCTCACCCCACCTCCCCTATCACACGTCTTCCATTTTTGTCTGGAGGGGCCCAGGCTCACTATGCTATAATAATAACAATAACAGCCAGTGTTTATATAGCAGTTTAAGGTTTACAAATATGTTATCCTCACAACAACCTTGGGAAATAGGTGATATTATTAGACGAGGAAACTGAGGCTGAAGAAAGTTAAATTACTTGTCCAGGGTCACACAGTTACTAAGTGTCTAAGGGTAGATTAGAACTCAGGTCTTCCTGACTCTAGGTCAGATACTCTATCCTCCAAACTACCTAGCTGCCTCCATAAGGCCGTATGGCAATAGGACTGGCCCTACTCATAGTCAGATTAAGTGTATATGATAAGGGAGGTATTAGAAAACTCCCCCCCATAAAAAATAGCCCCTGATTTCTCTACCATGGGTGCCTGTCATTCCAGGAGTGAAAATCCCCCCCTTTTTTGGGGGGGGGAGTGAAAATTCAAATAGGAAGCTTACTTACAGCATGAAACTACAAGTAGCCTTTAATGCAGAATTGGGTTTTGAGGTAAACTTTAGTGACCCAACAGGGCCCTGGTAGGCCGCTTTCGATGGCCACAAGGAGTTTGGAAAGACTGGAGAGGGCCAAGTGAGGGGCGGGAAGGGAAGTCACTCTTAAGATAAAGGAAATAGAGGCAGGAGGAGGATGGAGAGCTGCAAACAAACCTTCTCTTCTTCGCAGTCCCAGTCTAGGCACAGGAAGAAAATACGGTAAGAACTTTTTCCTAGTCACAGAACGGTCTTTCTGGGTAACTTACTTGCCCTCTCTGGGCCTCAGTTTCTTCCAGCTCTGTCATTCAATGACTCCCTGACTCCATTCTTGAATTAGCCTTGAGGATGCTTGGGGACTCAAAGAAGCAATGGACTCATTCATTCTGCCCCAAGGCATGGGCAAGTGTCCAAAGTCTACCTACCTTGGCTTGGTTTTAATCCTGTTGCCTTTACAGTATTGTTTTGGTTTGGGTTTTCAGAAGAAACTTTAGCCAAGCTGCTCAAGCAAAGGTTATTTTGTTGATTCATTTGGCAGTTGATGGTGCGTTTGGTTCCTAAACTCGAGCTCGGGTTTTCTGTCATTTCCGACATTGGCCACTAAGACATCGTAGAGGGCGTGGAGTATCTCTCCAGCCGTGGGGCTGCCACTATTTAAAGACTGGCCTAATGTTCATCCGTCAGCCAGGCAAGGACGTCCAGAGGAGGAAAACCAGCATGTCTGGGTCCCGCCACATGGAGATCGCTCGAAGGAGCTGGAGATGTGTAGTCTGGAGGAGCTGGGCTTCGAAGGGACCTCCGAGGTCATCGTCGAGAAGACGGAGGCCCAGGGCAGTTAAGTGACTTCCCCCAGTTCACACATGGAGTAAGCAGCCGAGGTGGGATCTGAACAGAGGTCCTTGGATTCCAGCCTCTCTTGTCTTTCGGCTGCCTCCCATCTCTGATTGCATTGGAAGGATTGTCACTGGGCAGAGGGAATTGATGGGTTCTGTTTGGCTCCCCAGAGAAGATCCAGGAGCAGTGAGAGTTAGGTACAAAGAGGCAGATGGAGCTGGATGTCAGGAAAATCTTTCTAGCAACTGGAGCGATTCCAGAGTGGAATGAGCTGCTTTGGGAGGTCCTCTGCTTCCCCTCACCGAAGTTCTTTCTTGAGGCCAAGGCTGGATGGCTCTGTGCCAGCCAGGGCGGGTGACTTCTTCTCAGCTATCATTTGACCAGATGACCTTTGTGGTTCCTCCCAACTCGGGAATTCTCCGGTTTAGGCATGAGCCCACACTTTTTGGAGCCACCCATGAGTCTGCAGTGAGGAGGATGGAGGTGAGGAGGCTCTGTTGAAGCAGGGGAGAACAGATGGTGCTGCTTTTCTCTTTCCTTCTCTGCTCCCTCCTCAAGGTTTGGCTAGTGGAGTACTAGCTGGGAAGGGGCAGCCTTGTGTCAGGCCCTCACAGGTTACCTGCCATCCCGACCCTCGCATTGGCAATTACTCGTGGTGGAGAACTGCCAGTTGTCGCTCTTGAATCCTTGCCATAGACCTGTTCCTATTGAAGGTCATCTTTTGGCCCTTCCACTGTCCAGGGATCACTGACAGTCTCACCCAGGCACTCTGAGCATGGTGCTCTCAGAGAAGGCATTTGCCGGAGTGCCCGCTTCTCTCGGGAAAAGGAATGAAGTTGAATGGAGTCGTCAGGTCCTGAACGATGCTCAGGCTTTTTGGCCCCCAGCTTTGGCATCTCCGATGACTCATCCCTTTGGCTCCATGGCCGTGGGCCTTGTGAGATGAGTGGTGGGGAGCTGTGTTCTTGCCAGGGAAGGGGGTCTCTGTTCTGAAGAATTCCACCGAGTCATGTTGTTCCTAAGTTTTCCTTTTGAACACCGGCACAGCTAGATTTCCATCCCATCCCTGGTCTCCTCGACTTACCTCTCGGGGATGTTGAGGCAGCTAGTTTATTTTGTGGAAATCTTTCTGAGCTCCGTGCATGAAAGGCAACACGGAGAATGAAAATATACAGAAAATACAGAAATCATACAAATTGGATGCAACTGGCCTCTCAAGATACTCCAAGACTCTGTTTCCCTAGCCCAGCACAGTGGAGCGTTTATCACATGTACAAACGTAAGCCGTCTCTTTGGAGGGAGGCAAACCCAATTTAGCGTCATCAGAAGCCTGGTACAAAGTCAGAGGGAAATATCAAGGGAGTCAGCCAAAAGCCAAGCAGACAATCTGTCTGAGATACAAAGACATACCCTGCGCCGTGGTGTGGGGGCAATGCAAATGAATTGGCCCGATTTTGAATATGGTTCAAAATATGACTTTTTGTTATTCTTTACTGTTGAGTGCCAACCAGAGGCTAAGCTTAGCTAGAGCTTCAAGATGTTTCTGGTAGGTTATTAGCCAATAGCACGGGGAGGAAGGAGAATAGAGGGAAAATGGGGGAGAGAGGAAAAGGCCTCCAATTCCAAAGGTTCCATTCTGATTGAAGAAGGAGCAGAGAATCTCTACTGAGCTGGCTTGGTGGTCTCCAGAGTTCGCATTGTCTACCTCGTGAAATGAGTCAGATGACTGGTGGGGTACAGGAAGAAAAGTCTCCCCCTTGTTGAAACCTTAGACTGTACCCCTTCAGGTGTAACTGGTAAGCTGCTGCCTCATCTTGCCCCAGACCAGGCCTCTGTGTCACTTCCCATCTCCCAGTCAGGATGCCCGTGCTCTGGCCAGCATGCTTATCTCCTTCCCACAGAAGCTTTGGCCTCCGTCTTCGACATGCCATATTTTGCCCAAACCCAGGCTATTTCCTCACTGCATTGACTTATGCCCTTCTTCACCCATTTCTTGTCTTCCCTCATTAAAATATAAACTGTAAGTGCCTTGAGGGCAGGGGCTGCCTTCCTTGTATTTGTACCCTGCCTCTTAGGACAGTGCCTTAAGCAGTGCTCCAGATCTCTCTAAAATGTGCCCCCTTCTACCACCATGGTGGCAGTGGCAGTGGGGTGGGTCATTGGTTCCTTTCTTCCTTCCCAGCTCCCTCCAAGGGATGGAAATAGGCTGAGTGAGTGACTGGAGCTACTGACTAGCAGATGACAAAAGCCCCAAGAAGGAGGTCCAGGCTGCTAGGCCAAGGAAGCTGGCATTGAACTGGCAGTGGAGGCCAAAGAAGTGTCCGGGCTCCACCCATCTGAGTGGCCGTGTGGTTCTTTCATCCCTTCTCACATCCTTCCCAACGCTATCTGGCTCAGCAGGCTGGGGGAAGGCACTACTACCCTGAATGTGACATAGATGCCCATGGCTGCAGTGCTGGTGTCATGTGGTGTGGAGGGCCTATCCAGTTGGCATCTATGAGCCGACAGGACAGGATGCCTGGTCCGGTGGGCTAGCAGAAGGCGATAATTGGCAGCATTGATCCATTATCTGCTATGTGCCAGGCACTGGGGCTTACAAAGTCAAAGCGAAGTGGGCCATGCCTTCAAGGAGAGATGATGACTCCCCATATAGATATATCGCAAGAATGTGGGAATGGGGAGAGATCGAGGCAGACAGCAGCTGGAGGGAATCAAGAAAGGCCCCGTGTAGGTGGGTCTTGAACTGTGTCTTGAAAGAAACGAGTGATTCTCTGAGGCAGGGGTGAGGAGCGAGTGCAGCCCAGGCATGGGGACCAGGCAATGGGAAGACACAGAGCTGGGAGGGGGAGTGTTCCATTTGAGGAAGAGTGAGAAGACCAGCGTGACCATACCAAAGAGAGTGAAAAGAGCGCCGTGTGTGGTAAGACGGGATGGGCGGGTTGGGTCCAGGTGTGAAGTACAGGCTCTAAGTATAAAACAGAGGATGGTGGAGAAGAGGACAGTGAATGGGGAAGTGATCCCCAAAGAAAGGCCATTTCTGTGATGGAGGTTCCAATATTGAGAAAGAAGCTGAAAGCAAAGGTGGCGAGTCACAGAGGGGGCCGATTTCAGTGTCCCGATTAGCTCTGTTGGTACGTGGCCTCCTGGAGCTTCATCTGCTAAAGCATCGTCAGCCCTCCATATAATTTGTGAATCTTTGCTCTGAGCCTTCCCAATCTGCCTGTCGTTCTGACAAACATGACTGCCGAGTTAGTCTAGTCTACGGCCTCCTAAAGCTTCCAGAGATGAAACCAAAGAACATGGACGATGACGCCAGGCTGGGTATGTCAGGGGGCCCATCTCTGATGTGTGGATGCTAATATTGCTGGCCACTGTTCAGTGCTAACAAGTAAAGATGAATCCCAGCTCTTTTTCAGAGGCGGGACGTGGCAGTCAGCTGTGGACCTGGGACACTCCCGGAATTAGATCTGTGGCCAAAAGCCAGGCCATAACGAAACGCTGACGGCTCAGATATCCCAGGTCCCCGGATCTGCGGAGAGGAAGGTGCCCCAAGAGTCAGATGTTTCCCCAAAACTCAGGGTAACTCAAGAAAAGAGTTGAACCTCCGACCAACCGAGTTCATTCAGGCTGGGGCTTTGGGGGACTTAGTCTCTCCATCTCACCCAGCCTGGGAGTTCAGGGGCTCCTCTCAGGCCGAATCCGACGGCTGATGGGGATGGGAGCTTGGATTTGCTCCACCTCTGACCCAGGGGGCTTCACTTCTTTTTAGGCAAGTTGGAGACTCATTAGTCATATTGGTGCCAGACTTAATATGGATGGACACCCAGTCGCCTTGAAGCCTACTGCTGCTTGGCTCTCCTAAACTCAAGAGATCTGATAGCCTGAGCCTTCCCAGCAGCAGCAGGGACCACAGGCCCACACTACCACATCTAGCTCACTCAGGACTATTAGAGCTTGACCCCTGGGTAGAGGCAACTTGATTTTCTAAAGGGAAAAAAGACATTGGAAGAACTTTTGAGGTTGTTCCTTACGTGGGCATTAAAGAGAGAGACGGAACAAGGCAACGCTCCAGGAAGAGTGTAACCTAAACCAGAGTTCCTTCCAGCAGCATGCCAACTTCTGTGTTTTAGAGATTAGTTGGCATCGTAAGTAAACGAAAGAGGCTTGTTTCAATCCGTCCTTCCTTCTACCCTCCAATTCCAATAACAAGGGGTGGGCGTGTTATCCTGTATCCCTTGTGCTCCCCATCTGCTAATAGTAAGATTCAGGACTGGCATCTGTTTATCTGCATTTGGGAAAAATCCATGATGGATACTGATTTTTGAAAAAAAGGTTAAGTAAAAAAGAAATGAATATGGGCAGCGAGGTGGCTCAGTGGACAGAGAGCCAGGCCTGGGGATGGGAGTCCTGGGTTCAAATATGACCTCAGACATCTCCTAAGTGTGTGACCTTGGGCAAGTCACTTAACCCCATAGTCTAGCCCTTATTGCCTCTCTGCCTTGGAACCAATTGATTCTAAGATGGAAGGGAAGGGTTTAAAAATAGGAAATGAAGCCTCACACAGATTGAAGCTGACGCCATCAGGTATCACGGATATCGTACACAATGTGGAAGACACTAACGATGGCGGCCTCGTTTGTTTTGCTTTGGGTGGACAGTCACAATTTCCTGTTTTGAAACGACTTTCAACCAAGACTTTTGAAATAATGAAGCGTCTTCTGCCATGCTGCTCTCACAGTCAATATTGATCATTTTTTATGAAAGTCAAACAGTGTTGTGAACTTTGAAACTATTTTAAATTGATTTTTAGTTTATTTTATCTTCATGTCACCTTTTAAACCAACCGCTTTATACATGTTTTAAAACAGAAATACAGATTTGTGCAGTAGCATATTTTTATGAACGAATGTGAGGTACACTGTGGTCTAATGGGGCAGAGAGTTGGCCGCCAAGTCAAGAAGACCTGGGTTCCAATTCCCTCTCTGACAAATACTTACCCTGTGACCCTGCACAAGTCACTTAACCTCTTTGTGCTCTAGGCAGCTCTCTTAAGCCCTTGAGTTACAGAGAAAGTTCTAGTCAGTGTCCGTAGAGGGATTTTCCTCACCTGAGAGTTCCACGTATTGGGATTATATACACAGTGGTTTTTTTACTAGTCAGGAAGCCAAATCCCATAAGTCTGTAGACTACGGCTCTCAATTACTGGTGGGCCATTCCTGGAGAGCAGAGCAGCTGCTATCTCCATTGACTTTCCAGAGTTCCAGCCAACAGGTTTCACCAAAAAGCAGAGCCGAATGGAAAGTAAAGCAGATCTTTCTTTCTTGAGTCTTTTTAAAAATTAATTAATTAATGTATTTATTTATTTTTAAACCCTTAACTTCTGTGTATTGGCTCCTAGGTGGAAGAGTGGTAAGGGTGGGCAATGGGGGTCAAGTGACTTGCCCAGGGTCACACAGCTGGGAAGTGTCTGAGGCCGGATTTGAACCCAGGACCTCCCGTCTCTAGGCCTGACTCTCACTCCACTGAGCTACCCAGCTGCCCCCTCTTGAGTCTTTTGATTTCAAGTGAGACAGATGCATGGTCCTGCTGGCATTGTGAGGTTTTTAAAAAGCGCTTTTATAAGTCATTTCAAGGATTCCCAAAGAAGGAGCCTCTATTCCTACTCTTTCTGCTTGGTATTCAAAGTGGCGGGACTATTGCCCTTCCGAGTATGCCCTGAAAAAGGGCCCTGGGTCTTCTCAGCCTCTGCTCTTGGCGGCACTGTGGCCAGCATCAGGTTGGGCCTCTTTGAAGCTTGGCCATCCTCTTGCTTGCCCAATGCTTTCCCCCTTTACATCATTTTCGTTTCAAAGCATGTGACAGTGATCAACCCTTCTCCTCTTTATGCATATCTACCAAAGCCTCCCCCGCCCTCGCCCAACAACTAAGAGAGAGAAGACCACTGGAGTCAGTTCAACATTTTGGCAAATATTTACTAAGCCTCTATTATGTTCAATGCCACAATTTGGGACACTAGGAATCAGGCCTGGACCTGGAATTTTCTTGGTACAGGGAATTCCCCGACTGAGGCAGTTGCCTTTCTCAGTATGGGTTGGCATCTTCACTGCAACTTCTAGTCAGAGAGGAATTGCCTAGAACATTATTCGATTAGGTGACATGCCCAGGTTAACACAAGCTCCCCTGCATCAAAAGCAAGACTTGAACACAGGTCTTCTGGCTTCTGAGGCGCCAAAATGCCATACGGCTTTTATAAAATGAACATGAAATAACATTTTCTGTCTCATAAGAGCAGAACTTTAGAATTGGAATGGGCCTTAAAGTTCAGCTAGTCCAAACCCCTTATTTTCTAGATGATGCAGGAACCGAGGCACAGAGAGTCTGTGTGCTCCCCTCCCAAGGTCACACGGATACTAGGTGATGGTATGTGAATCCGACTCCAGATCTGGTACCGTTTCCAATTGTGCTACCCTCAAAGAGCTTACATTTTACTAGGAAAATACAACATTGCCCATGAAGAAATTAAAACTAATTAAGGGGAAAACAATGCAAAGTAATTTCAAGAGGGACCAAGTCACTAAAAGCTGAGGGGGGATTGGGAAAGGCCTTGTGGAGGAGACAGTACCTGAGCTCTTACTTTAAAAGATACTTGGGGTTCTTTTCTGAGGAGGAAGAGGGTGTCAGTCAGTCAACATATTAAATGCCTTCTGTGTGCCAGTTGCTTACATTTTTTTTTAATTTAAAACTTTAACTTTTTTTAACCAATTACATGTAATAACAAATTTCCACATGAGTTTTGTGATATTATGTGATTCAAATTGTCTCCCTCCCTCCCTTCCCTCCCCGCCTCCTGAAACTGGTAAGCCATTAGATCTAGGTTATACAGGTTTTATCAAAAAATAAAATTTTAGAATAACTTTTATTTTTATATCACTTGGATTTCCCCCTATATCTCTCCTTTCCCCTTCCAGAGACCCACCCCTTATAACAAAGAATTATTGTTGGGGCAGCCTGGTGGATAGAGTGCCAGGCCTAGAGTTGGGAGGACCTGGGTTCAAATCTGACCTCAGACACGCCTTACTGCTTGATCCTGGGCAAATCATTTAACCCCGTTTGCCTAGTCCTTGCTCTTTGGTCTTAGTTATTACTAAGAAAGTATTTAAAAAATACAAAACAACCCCTAAAGAATTATGTTTGAAAAGTGAAAGAAGAGAACAAAAATTCAGCAAAACCCAATCAATCTATGGAAAAGATTTGTCATTATTTGCAATATTCTGTACCCATGGACCCTGACGTCTACAAAGGAGTAGTGGGGGGGGGGTGTCCAGCTTGGGCCCAATTTCAACATTCTACTCCAATCGCTTTGTGGCTATCCTTTCCATTCACATAGCTGCGGTCACTGTGTCTATCGTTTGCCTGCGGTCTTTTTGCTTTGCTCTGCATCAGTTCCTAGAAATCTTCTCAATCTTCACTTTCTTCATCACGTTTATTGTTTCCTACAGCACAAAGATATTCCGGCACATTCGGGCATCAGAGATTGTTTAGTCTTTTCTCACTTGGTGGCTCTCTCTTCCGTTTCCAGTTCTTTGTTACCAGAAAAAGTGGAAGCCAGAAATTCTAAGAGGTAGAGAGGAGGAGGAAGTGTAGCCAGACCCTGGGGACCAACTGGGCAAAGTCATGGAGAGGAGTACGGAATGTTCTCTGAAGGGAAGAGCTAGCAGGCCAGGCCAACTAAAACGACAGTGTTTTGTTCCCTGTCATGAAGGGACGTTATGGGAAATAATCCTAGAGGGGCAGGTGGGAGTCAGATGATGGTAGCCTTTATGTGCCAGGCCGAAGGTTTTCCGTTTTACCCTAGAGACAATAGAGAGCCACTGAGAGGTTCTGAGTGGGGGAAAGAGGGCACATCTGTGTTTGAGAAGAGGAGTTTGACCGCCATGTGGAGGATGCATTGGAGAAGGGAGATCCTTTTGTAGTAATCGAAGACTAAAAGTAATGAGGACCTGAACTAGGGTTGAGGCTGCAGGAATGAAGAGAAAGAGAAGGAGGTGAAAGATATCATGTGGGTGGGATCTAAAGGACTTGGGAGCAGATTTAGACTAAACACCAACAATTCTAAATTGGAAAAAAGCCCAACTGCATAAAAACCTCCAGACGCACAGCCTGGAACCTAGAGCTTTTGAAAACACTGTCTTCTCACCTTCTATTTCCAGAGAAAATAGTAGTCGCAATGATTCATCTGCATGACATCTTGACTACCCAACTTCTATTGAACAGCATCACGTAGTATATGCAAGGACATGGTTTTTTGTAAAAAAAAAATGCTTTTGACTTTTTTATTATGTTGGAGAACAAATCGGTGAACAAAGCAGATTACCTTCACGTCCCCATCGTGCAAAAAAAATGCTTTGATCTTGATAGGAACCACCAAATGTATACGCTCCTTCTGTTGTGTTTTACTGAGAGACAGTGAGGCCCAGTGGATAGAACACTGGACTTGGGCTCAGGAAGATTTGGGATCGAATTCCACTTCCTAGCACTATGACCGTGAACGACGCATCACTTCGAGTGTCTCAGACTCGGGTAACTCTCTAAGAAGAGAACTTACAAATGTGTTCCGTTGGGCCTCTCCGGGGAGTGCCTTCATCAACTAAATCACTGGCCCACTTGCCATCTGTATTGTGTCAGGTACCAGGTCATCCAATCAGTGTCAGAGAAAGTTGATTCTGTGTAGCTCAATGGGGAGGTGGCATCCCATACTTCTAAGACCAACAGAGAATCGAGTGAAACCACACTTCGAAAAGGAGGAGAGAGGCCATCTAAAAAAATCGGCTCTAATTTTCTCTTCCCTTCATCCGCCACAGCTGCTGTTATTGCTGAGGGAGCCTTTTGACCCCATGAGCGAAAATGTCACAAGAATTTTATAGAAGAGAACATACGTTGAAGAACCTTCAGAGCGTGGCCACGTGTTCAAGAGTGGCATGCTTATGAACTAGAGGCTGGAGGGAAAATCCAAAGCTGGTGTTTGGAAACAAGGGCTCCCTGGCAGCCAGTGACGCCTTTTGTTTGTGGCTTCCAGCATCATCTGCTAGGGCCCTTTCTTTCTTCTTAGGACAATAACTTTTCTTGATAAACCTCAGCTGCCATCCATTTTTTGGTATAATTGAAACCTCTTATGAACTGAAGCTGTAAACAAGTTCTAAATGGAAATCGTCTACTATTTCTTTCTTTGTCTGTGAGCCAACCAGAATCACATCTAGAAGCTTGCGCTCATCCTTCAGATCTTGAAAGGGATTGACTGACTATGATGTGCGTGAGCCAGATTGTGATCTGTCTTGGCGGTTTCTTTGTCACTGCCTCCCACCTTCCTCTTCTGCTTCCCATGTAACCGAATCACTCACCTGCTCAGTAACCCATCAGGAGCTCTAAGGTTTGACTCCTCAGCTTGGCATTTAATGACTTTCACAGTCTGACTTCAGTCTCTATTTCCAGGCTGATTTTCCCCTTTCTTCTCCGTCAAGCCAAAGCGTACCACTTGCCACTGCCCAAGGTGGCCATTTTGGCTTTTTCTTCTTTGCTTTTACTCAAGCTGTTCTCTGGTGCCCTTCACACATCTACCTCTGGGAGGCCTTGGCGGCTCCCTATAGGGCTCAGCTCAGGTACCACCTTCTGTATAAGGCCACTGCTGAATCCACTAGCTGGTGTTGATGCCCTTTCAAATAACTCTCTGGAGTACTCTGGGAATACATTATTCCATCCCCATTAGAATGAGAGTTCCTTGAGGCCAGGGACTGTTTTTCCTCTTGTCCTTGCTTCCATAGCAACTTTCCTCTATTACAGGGGTCGGCAACCTTTTTGGCCATGAGAGCCTTAAATGCCACATTTTTTAAAATGTAATTTCATGAGAGCCGTACAGTGCTCACAGTGCCGCTCCTGTAACAGCGCCTGAAAAAAAATGGACTTTATGGCTCCTGCAGAAAGAGCCATATCTGGCCCTCGAAAGAGCCAGATATGGTTTGAGAGCGATACGTTGCCAACCCCTGCTCTAGAAAGTCCATAATATAGGCTTGTTGGGCTGTATGTTAATTCCCAGGACTAATCCAGCAACTCTCTGCCTCAACTCTGGGCCATAGATGCTGGGAAGCCAAAGAAGGAGATGGCTAGACTTCAAAAAGGGTTTTTTGATATCATCTGCAGTGGCCGGTCTTTTATTTGGGTTCATGTATGCCTCCAAATATTGAGAATATAAAATATGCATTTATTTAGAGATAAGAAATCAACAATCTGCCTGCCATTCTTCATTGGTCATTGTTGTGCTCATGGTTGAATATAATATTAGACCAGCATTTGGAGAATGACTAACTGGACCAACTATTGGAAGTTGGCGTGTAATGCTAATGATTGTGCCTCACATATATTTTTCAGCATATCCTGTCATTTGGTCCTCACATTAACCAAGCGACAAGGCTTGTTCCTTTCCATGCAAAAGCTGAAGAAGTTGAGGCAATGCTAGTTTAGGAAACTTGGCCCAAGTCATTACCCGAGAGTGACAGTTGGGACTACAGCCCAGATTCCTGGCCTCCTCACCTAGCCATCTTTTCCATTTGATCATAAGACACAGTGCAGAGGTCTTTAGATTTGGAATCAGAGGGCCTTGGTGCCAATCCTAGCCCTGCCACTTTTTGTTTGTGTGACCTTGGGCAAGTCACTTAACCCCTTTGGGTCTCTTCTGAAATGCAAAATAAAGAGATTCGACTACAGGGCCTTGAAAGTGCCTTCTAGCTCTAAAGCTGTGTTCCTATAAACAGGCTGGGATCCTGTGACTCAAATGTATTTCATTTGATCTGGAATAGACCCTGAAAATCATCTTGTGAACCCACCCCCTTATTTATAGATGAGAAAGATGAAGCCCAATGAGGTCCTTGTATCCCACTTATTATATAGTAATGGCAACCTCCAGGGTTGACTTAGAGGACCTGTGCTTAAAACTTGACTCTGCCATGTTCTTTCTGTGTGACCCTGAGTAAGTCACTTCCCTATTTTGAACCTTAGTCCCTTCTAAGAAGTCCCTTCTTAGTCCCTTAGTCCTTGACTTCTCAGGGCCTTTGGAAGGAGCACTGGCTCATTAGTAGAAGACCTTGGTTCAAATTCCGTTTCTGATATTTGTTACTTGTGTGCTCTAAGACGAGTCACTCGACCTCCTGGGGCCTCTGTTTCTTTATCTGCAAAATCCGAGGTTAGGGAAATCAGGCCTTTAAAGCTTCTTTCAGCTCTAGATCCACAGTCCTATTCTCCTAAGGGTGCAGAGTCCTCATTGGTTCTTTCATTGACCTCAGCTTCCCTGCCTTTAAGCCTTTGCCCGTTGTCCTCCCTCCCCTCTCTCACTCATGCCCCAAATACTCTGGGAGTGACAATTCAGGTTTTCTTGTCTGACATCTGGGTTACCGATCGCTAGTGCTAGGCAGGTCGATTACAGAAAGTCTGTGTATCGGTGGGTAATGGATTGAGGAAGCCATATTTGTTCATACCTATTGGGGATGGGTTAGTGGAGGGAGCTTGCCGTAGGGGGAAGTAGGCAAACCAACTATGAGATGCTCTGAAATCGCAATTCTATAAAACCCCTGGGGCTGATCAGTTGGGGCCCTGATGAAGAGGTTCAGAACATATCCTATTCGTGAAGTGGCTGATGATTGCACTGTACCAACCACCTGCAGTTTGCTATTTCTATTTAATGGAAAAAACCAAGTGTGAATTGTTGCCAGACATGATGTGCTATGTACCCTGCTTGCCAGTGACTGCCACCAATGGGCTTAAAGTCAGTGGGGAAGGAACTGCTTTACTGATCAAAGCCCATCACAGCACCTCGAAAGTACAGAGAGAGAAGCAAACTTTCTGAGTTACGCACGAAATCTATTTCTTCCCTTTATCCTTCCATTCTCTAAGGATGGCCCTAGGAACTAGGCAATCAGCAATTGGGCATGTCACTGCTGTAGACAAGAGGCCTTGGGCTCTGCGTGAGTATAGAGGAAGAACAAAATAAAGATGTGTATCCTCTATGGTGGCGGGCTGGACACCGAGGCTATTGGATTTTGCGATAACCGAATGACCACACCCCTAGCAAACTGACTTTCTAAATAGACTATATGTGAGAAACTTAAAAGGGGCCATTGAGGCATGGATTCATTTCTTCAGGCCCAGAAAACAACATCTTTTGTGTTCAAAATGTTCACCGTGAGACTTGAAAAGCTTGGATCAATGAAAAATGCAGTTGGCTCTTAGCGGGCAAAACATACGCAATTGAAGGGCAAAGTGGGGCTCACCTCCTGAGGCTTTGTTGCTGCATTGCTCAGAGGCTTAGATTTCTCTGAAGAGCACTGAATAGTGGGACAGAAAGCACTCTGCTTAATTTCTATGGAAGAAATTAAGGCTGTCCAGGGGAACAACCGAGACCAGGCCAGGTGTGACGCATTCATGGTACTTTTGTGGCCATGCGGATGGTTCCCAATTCTACCCCACTATTCTAGCATCCGTCTTTAGCACACTAACCACGGAAAGGTGTTTTTGGCTGGTGGGAGCAGATTATAAGACATCATGAATGAGGAATAATACAGGACAAGAAAAGTAAAAGATGTCCGAGAAACGTATGACTGTGAACAAAATATGGGACTGGTCCCAGAGTTAGAGTGAGGGCTAAGGTCTGGACAACTCCCATGCTCCAAGAATGCGATGAAGGTGCCCCATCCATACGGGAAGGGCAGCCACCTGCACTGTTGAAAGAAATGGTCATGTTGATGAGGTATCAGAGGTGTGTAATATTGAAATCTTTTGGAAGAAACTGTAGGCTATGGGATTGGAATGTCAGGATTTCCAAAGGATCAAAATTGTGAGTGGTCTACCCAACAGTGGAGAAATGCATGGTGGGTATCTATAGCAGTGATTCCCAAAGTGGGTGCTACCGCCCCCTGGTGGGTGCTGCAATGATCCAGGGGGGCGGTGATGGCCACAGGTGCATTTATCTTGCCTATTAATTGCTATTAAAATTAAAAAATATATATAATTTCCAGGGGGCTAAGTAGTGTTTTTTCTGGAAAGGGGGCAGGAGGCCAAAAAAGTTTGGGAACCACTGATCTGTAGGAAATGGGATATTACTAATAAACAAATCTGTAGAAAAAGTGGTATAAAACAGTCTTTGAAGATCTGTGATCAGAAAAAGCAACCGACTGACCATGTACGATAGATGGACGGCCTTTGTCTAAAGCCCTGGAAGAAGCATATTCTAGGGGTTGGGACAGGTCTGGCAAGACATGGACACCGATTGCACGAGATATAAAGGACTGAATGTGTCGTCATCTGTCCTCTTGGAAGGCATAACTACCCTGGTGAGATGCTGACCCCTTTATCGTAATATTGAAGCACCCAGAGTAGCAGTTGGGGAAGAGAGCTCGGTGAATCTGCCCAGGCGCCCATGTTGGTGGTGGGACATCCAGGTGGAACATGAAATGATGGAATCAGGTGTTAGCTTTGGAGTTGGGGCACCTGGGAGAAAAATGCTGGTTCCAGTGTTTTAGCGTGGGCCACCTTGGGCTGGACATTATTTCCCTGGAGTGCGTACATTTCTTCACACCCACATCCCTCTACATACACATGTAGACCTCAGAGCTTCTGCCAGGAAAAGGGCAACCATTTAATGCTCGCTTGTGGAAATGAAGTCTTTGGAAAAGCAACTCGGAACAACTGCTTGAACACATGGGTGGATGCGGACATGATTGGGGATGAGACTCGAAACCACCACCCCAATGCAACTATCAATAATGTGGAAATAAGTCTTGATCGATGACACATGTTAATACCAGTGGAAATGTGCGTTGGCTATTGGGGGGGGTTGGGGGGTGAAGGGGAAAGTAAGAACATGAATCACATAACCGTGGAAAATTTTTCTTAAAAATAAAAAGAAATTAAAAAAAAGAAAAGCAACTCAGATTAGCCTTATTTATTGAATCTTCTCTTCCCCCCCCCACCTTTGTAATTATATTCATTTTCCCTGTTCTGTAGCATTCACAAATGTATAATGCCACAGCTAAATTGTTGAGGCCTGACTTGAGGATGAGCTGGGTTTTTTGAATGAATGAATGAATGAATGAATGAATGAATGAATGAATGAAGTACTTACTACACATCAAACATTGTGCTCCATACACGCTGGCGATACAAATAGAAGAAGCTAGAAGGTCCTTGCTTGCTTTTGAGGATTTCATGTTTTGTTTGGGGCAGATAACACAGATAACAATCCACAGCCCAACATGGATTGAAAGGCCAGAGGGTCCGAAGGGTGATATGGTAGGGCCCGTGGTTAAAGCCCAGAGACGATGCAGCCCAGTAGAAAGCAGGGGAAAATGGAAAATTCCCTTTAAGTCTTATTTTCTCATTTCTGCCTCAGGCTATCTGCCAGGTCTAGTAAGCTGCCTTTCTTCACCTTGGTCTCTTATGATCCCAAGCTCTGGGAAGCCTTTCCTGGTCCTTCTGTGCCCTGACTCCACCTTCCTTCTTCCTCTCTTTCTCTTTAGGTTACTTAGTAGCACTTATGTGTGTTCCTGTTTGGAGCTCCTCAGTAGAATGGAAGCTCGTTGAGGGCAGGGCTTATCAGATTTTTGTTTCTTTGTTCCCAGTGTCTAACGGTGCTACTTGCACGAGGTAGGCACTTAATAATTGGGGTGGGGAGGTCTAGACCAGTGACTTTATTTGATCCAAGGAACTCCTGATAAGGAAATGCAGACCAGCAACTCCTCTGCAACTTCGAGGTTTAGAGCATCCCCTTGAGACACTTAGATGTTTAAGTGACTTGCCCAGGGTCACATAGTCAGGTTTCTGAGGCAGGACTTGAATATAGATCTACCTGGCTTTAAGGCTATCTCTTTCTCTACTAAGTCAGAATGTCTCTACAGAACTGTGGCATAGTAGATAGAGCCCCCGGCTGGTCATGAGGAAGACCTTCGTTCAAATCTTGCCTCGGTGGGCGCTTCTTACTAGCTCTATGACTCTGGGCAAGTCTCTCTGTCTTGGCCTCACTTTCTCTATTTGTACAATGAGGACAATAACAGCACCTACCTGCCAGGACTATTTTGAGGATCCAACGAGATGGCATTTGTGAAGTGTCCGGCAAACTTTATTGAAGGACCTCGTTCCTACTACCGTCATGAAACGGACTCGCGATTCTCTCACTCACAATCCATGTTGTAGAACCATCTCCATCACGCCACCCTCCGGGTCAGAGACTCTTCTCAGCTCGTCATTGCTCCCAGTATTTAACACTCTTCCCCGGCTACTTAATCCATGTTTGTCAGGGTTAATGATAAAGAATATTTTTGATACCACCCAGGCAATTCCAGCCTGTCATGGCTCCCGATCTCCCTGTGTGGCGGCACTGCCATGCGAATGGTGTTAATGCTGTACTTCTTAGTTAGAACGAGAGCATATTCATTTCCCATTGTTTCCTAAACAAAGACTCAATCCCATTCTCCAGAGTACCAAGGCTAATAACGCACTATCTCCCTGTTCCACCGAGTCCCCGAAACATATGTAGACCATTTTTCAATTTGTTTTATCAACACGTAATATTCAGATGAGCCAAGGACCATATGTGACCACTAAATCATCTCTGCCAAAGAAAATGGTCTGAAAGCAGTCCCAGATACTGGAGAGGAAGCCTGTGGTCTAGAGAGAGCCTCACTGACTGGGCTCGGGATGGGAATGCAGAGGGTCCTCAGCACACTGGCAGTTGGTGCAGTCGATGCATTCTGGGGAAGGAATTTGGTTTCTTGATGAATGGAGTCAGTGTAGTTAAGTTGCAGTAGAATCTTGAGGACAAAGATTGTTTGACGTTGCCTTTGTGTTCCTGGTGCCTGGCCGTGCCCTGGACTACAGAGTCCATACACAGTACTGAGAAGGTGCTTAATAAATGCTCCTTTTGTTCAGTGGATTCACTGGTTGAAAAAAAAAGTCATATTTTCACTTGACTGCTTGGTATTTCTCTAGATATTAGAATTGTTCTTTTCAAATCAACAATAGAATCCTCCACTTTTTTTCACTCTCTAGTTTACTGATCGTTATACGTTTGTCTGAAGTCCACAATATCCTTGTCAGTGAAGTAACAAATCATTTACATATATATATATATATATTTGTATACACACACACACATATATATAAGTGGCTTGGAGCTTTACAAAATAGGGAAGGGAATAAGCATTTATTTAGCACCTACTGTATGCCAAACACTATGCTATGTATTTTATAAATATAATCTCATTTGATCTTCACAATAAGCCTAGGAGGTAGATGCTAGTATTACCCCCATTTTATAGATGAGAAAACTGAAGCTTAAAGAGGTTAAATGACTTGTCCAAGGTCACACAGCCAGGATGCAACATAATACAACTCCAGAGTCTTTTGATTGCAGTCTTTCTGTTTTTCTCTGCTATACAACTTCTTTTTCCATATATATATATATATATATAAAGATATTTTTTACCAATTACATGTAATAAAAATTTCCACATAAGTTTTTCTGAAATTATATTTTCTGAATTGTCTCCCTCCCTCCTTTCCCTCCCCCTCTCCCAAAGCTGGCAAGCCATTCGATCTGGGTTACACATGTATCATAATGCAAAACGTATTTCCATATTGTTCATTTTTGCAAGAAAATAAAATATAAAACCAAATCATATAAAACCCCAAGCCCCCAAAACAAAAATCCAGATTAACCAAAGTGAAGAAATCACATACTTTGATCTACATTCTGACTCTAAACAGTTCTTTCTCTGGAGGTGGAGAGTGTTCTTTGTCATAAGATCCTCAGAAGAATCCCAGATCATTGTATTGCTGGGAGCAGCAAAGTCTGTCACAATTGATCACTCCATTGTGCTGCTGTTACAGTGTACCATGTTCTCCTGGTTCTGCTTACTTCTCTCTGCATCAGTTCATGAAGGTCTTTCCAGCTCTTTCTGAAATCATCCTGTTCATCATTTCTTGTAGTACAACAGTACTCCATCACTATCATATACCACAATTTGTTCAGCCATTCCCTGATTGATGGACATGCTCTCAGTTTCCAATTCTTTGCCACCACAAAAGGAGCAGCTGTAAATATTTTTGTCCAAGTAGGTTCTTTCCCTTTTTTAGATCTCTTTGGGATACAGACCTAGTAGCCGCATGACTGGATCAAAGGGTATGTGCATTCTTTTATAGCCCTTTGAGCTTAGTTCCTAGTTGTATGAGGCTTCTTCTAATAAGAGTTCTCTGATCAATTGAGAGGCAGATTGGCAAAGCACTGCAGCTGGCCCCAGGAAGACCTGCATTCAAATCCTGTGCCTTATCCTTCCTGAATCTCACATGAAACAGACTAAGTAGAAGCCAGATTCTGACAGGCAGTCCCTCCAGAAATCATAGATCACTTCCACATTGACCCAGCCGAGCAGTGAAAGTGGAAGAGAGAATACTGTAGTCAATGAAAATGGTAACAAATGGCATATTCAGTCATCTTTCCTTACCGCCCTCATTCAAAAAGAGGGCAGGGATGTGGGGAAGCCAAAATCTCATTGTCCCTTTGGACCCCACATTGGACTAATTTCTCAGAATCAGCCAGGAGAAATTTCATAATCTCAGGTTACAGGGCAGAACTCCTGGAATGGAACACTGGAATCTACGCTAGGGTTCGATGTAGTTTTCCTATTAAATCACTTCAAGTTCTACTTTGGAACAGTGTGTCCTTTGACAGCCCAGGGCACCTAATACTATTTTTTGGGTGAAAAGGGTTGAGGATTTGGGAGGTCCTCCCTCTATCGTTCTTGCTCTCAAACTCTTCCTTTTGGCCCATCTGTGTTTCTTTTCCCTGTCTGCTGAAATAATCTGATTTAGGATGGGCAGGCTTTTGGAAGTCTGCTTGGCCTCCATGATAGTGTCATAGGAAGCACAGAGGAGACGCCCAGCCCATTCTGGCTAACTGGACCTAATATTAAATACCTCCACCGTGATTTCTTTAGTAAATAGTGTCCTGGTAGAAGAAAGAGTTACCTTCCATTTCTGAACCGGTTAGGGTCGTCATGCGGCCTACCCAATGCTTGGAGTGGTTCAAAATGTCAGCCACTTAGAAAGAAATGAGAGTTTGGTGAGAACTTTGCCATCTTCTCTTTGTTTCTCTCCTTCCTCCATTCCTCTTGTGGAATGGAAGTAGTTCCTCCTACTTCCCTAGGACAAATACGAAGTGGATAATTCCAGCTGTTTGCTCCATTTCTGACCCTTCCACTGGCCTGGAGTTTCCTTCCGTCGCTTAGGCCCATTCCTTTGCTACCTACGGTTGAGATGGTTTCTGCCCGATTTGGCTTGGAGCTCATGTTCTCTGCTCTGAGGTTTCCATTTTTTCTTTAGAACAACTTATTCGTTCACTGGCTCACAGAGGTTTCTTAGACCGAAATACAGCTTCCATGTTGGCATGTGTGCGACTAGAGCTTCTCAGACAGAGGTCAGGGTCACCTTCAGCATGAGAGAAATGCAGGAAATCAGTCTTGGAAAAGCTCCTCAACTGTTTCTATTACAGCGTCATAGATACTGCCTCCGACTTCCCCTCCTGCCCTCTTTCTCTCCCCTCCCCTCTCGTCCTCTCTCTTCCCTCAATTCTCCTCTTTCCTATGATTCTCTTTGAATTCCGGGTGACGAGGATACGTGTCCCCCAGCATCAGTCTTTGGCATTGGCTGAACTTACTTAGGAAACAAAGGCCTCTGTACTTCCTGTGGAATTTGAGGTGGGCCAGTTGTAACATCTCCAGGACCATGCTTTGGCCCAGCAAAGCCAGGCTCTGGGAAAAGAGCAGAACCGGCTAACAGAGGTTTACAAACAGCAGAACCTTGTGTCCCCCAGTGAGAGCTGTGCGGGGCTTCCTCTAGTAGTGTTTGTGCAAGTCCATCTTTTTCTCCCTTTTTGTAATTTTAAAATATGTAGCATCCCGAATTGCAAAGCACAGATAATAAGGCGACCCACTGTTATTGTTTTCCATTAGCGGTCCACTTGCCAGGTTTCGAGCCGCAGGACTAAGACCAACCCCAAACTTGGCGAGGTGAGTTTCTTTTCTTTTAAACCAAGAAACAGACTCCCTTGAACTCTCCCTGTGGGTTTGATGCTTACTCTGTCAGTGGAATATTCTACAGGTTTTCAGAGAAATAATGTTTGATCGGAGAACATCTGCAACAGTCTGGAACATTTTCCCTAGCACTTGACATTAAGCTTCCTCTCCGTATCAGACATTCTCTCTTCATTTTCGTGACATGTCTTAGTATTACTGAGCAAGCATCAGTGAAGCCTGGGTCCTGGGCAGTAGCTGTCGGAACTGAAGCTGTGCCAACTTTCTTACTGTCATCACTAGCTGACTTTGTAATTAACCTGCTGATACTGTCAATAACCGAGTTTGGGGCTGGATTAGAAAGGAGAGTTCTGGGAGGACTGCTGCTCAGTCCAAACAGTCTCTGAGTAGTAGCTCATCGTGCTTTCCTGAGGGAAGCAGGAATTCGAGAAATGCTCCACGGGGGCCTTGGCCTAACCTTGCTGCTGAATTCTTTGGCCCTTGGTAACTTGGTCTTCTTTATTTATCACTAACCTTAAGCCTAGCAGGCATTCCTTCACAGACTTGATTCTTCTTTCCGTCTTTCTGGATGGCTTTTATTGTTGGCATCTCCTTGTCGTGAAACAAGAGGATTGTGGTCTGAACTGTGCCAGGTTAGGGCATCGGGTGCTGATGGCATTTGTGTTTAGGCAGCGAGTGGGTAGAATCAACCGTATCTGGCCCCTAGGAAGCACTAGGGAGTTAGCAGATATCAGCTCTCTGACAGCTACAGCCAAGATGAGCTCAGGCTAGGCTCAGACTCACCCCTTTCTCTCCCCTCTCCAGAGCTGGCCTGAAGATGTCCCAAGATCTACACCCGCTTCAAGTGTTCATGCCCCAGATGTTCTCTCTTTCCCCCAGCGGGCAGCATTTCAGAATCTCTGCCCACAGCGTCTGGAGTCCCAGGGTCTAGGGTCTCTCCACTTTGCCTCGGTTTGTCTTTAAAAGTTGATGCGGGGGGGCAGCTGGGTAGCTCAGTGGAGTGAGAGTCAGGCCTAGACACAGGAGGTCCTGGGTTCAAACCCGGCCTCAGCCACTTCCCAGCTGTGTGACCCTGGGCAAGTCACTTGACCCCCATTGCCCACCCTTACCAATCTTCCACCTATGAGATAATACACCGAAGTACAAGGGTTTAAAAAAAAAAGTTGATGCGGGAATGCTTCTCAGGTTGCTTGGCTTGAGAGCATTTTGTGGCATTTGCCCCGGTCACCAGAACTGCTAGTTATGGCTCTGGCTTCAACTCTAAATATAGGATCACATTCGTCAGATGGAAATGACACATTTCCTTCTGCCTGGGGTGCAGGTATGCCGCTAGAAGGTGAGGCTTCCCACGAATTTGCCATAATCTGTGCCTTTCCTGTTCTTTAGAAAATGGCGATTCCACCTTTAGGATGAAGTCCAGGGAAATCCTTCCTTTGGAAAGGTTCACTAGTCTAACACTTTAAAATAGAATCCTAGGGGGCAGTTGGGTGGCTCAGTGGATTGAGAGTCAGGCCTGGAGACGGGAGGTCGTGGGTTCAAACCTGGCCTCAGACACTTCCCAGCTGTGTGACCTTGGGCAAGTCACTTAACCCCCATTGCCTAGCCCTTACTGCTCTTCTGCCTTGGAACCGACACACAGTATTGATTCCAAGATGAAAGGTGAGGGTTTAAAAATAAAATAAAATAGAATCCTAGCTAGGCCAATTTAGAAAATAGGGGAAAAGGTCCCAATATTCTCTGGAATATTCTCTGGTGCCATATTCTATGGAATTGACTCACAACATTTTTCATTTTCTAGCAAACACAATCAATGTTTACCCTTTTTAGGCTCTCCTCTCCCAATACTTTGCTTTTCTGAGTCAGGCAGCAAATAAGGGGAGGAGACTGGCCAGATTGGCCTCCCTTACTTTAGTGACCCGTTTTAATGATATTTTTGCCAATCTCACAGTCGCACAATTTGCTGCGAGGTGCAGCCAATATAAAGTCTCACTGTACTTATTGTTTGTCGACTATAATAAAGCATTTTCCTGGAGAGTGTGAAAGACAGGGAGCTATACAGGCCTTCCTCCAACGAGGACTCTCCCATGCATGTAAAAATGCTATAGGATTCCCTGAAAGACACACTGACAGAGATAACTTTGTTCCACAAGGCTCTGATTGTATTTATCCACTGAGGCAGAAGTCAGTGGGACTTTGCCCGCTCACCGGAGGTGGCGGCTGCTGGCACTGGCCACACTCCAGTCTGAAAATGCCCTTATACTGATTGCATCAAGTCCTAGAACACTGCAGAGCCTCCTCCTATGTGAGACCAGTAAGCCTACCAAAGCATTCGACTTGACTCCCCACCCAGAAAAAGCCAAGTGGGTGAAGAATACCTGTTGTCCAGGCTGCACCGTACCCTCGGATGGACAGACGGGTAACCGCTGCACGTGGACAGTGGCTTTGGCCAGGATCAAATTGGAGGAAGAGTATGAGAATCTGGGAAATGATGTTGCACTTTTCATCAGTCCACACATTTCCTTCCAGCAAAGGTTCATCTTTTGAACACTAGTATTCTTCCTGTGATGACACATGACTGACCCTTAGGCTCCTACAGTGTCCTAAAAATTAACGATACGGGTCAACTACATGGTAATGAGGAATTATGGGGATGTGGGAATTGGCTGAAGGAGATGACCAGTGCAGAATTGTATAGAGAGTGTGGCATAAAGGGTTTTATTGAAGACATTAAGAGCTAGAAGAAGAGATGGGCCATTCCTTTACTGAAGGGAAGGGAGAGCTGACGGCCCTCCATTAGTAGCCATGTAATGACAAGAGATTTGGGGGACGGCCCCCAGCATGTTTCAGAGCTATTCTCTGAGTAATTTTACAGTAGGGCAGGGGTGAAAATTGCATTTTATGTGCAGATATGGGTGGGTTGTGACCCACTCAAGCGAAAACTTGCATTGGTAAGGTAACAGGTAAGGACTGCTTTTTCTATGTTTCCTTAGAACTACCACGTGGGTGAGTGAAAAAAGGCTGAGTCCTTTCCCTGCCTTGTTCTAGAGTTGAAGTGTTGAAAAGCCAACCATTAAAATTGGCCCTTTCTGAGCTGGATTGTTTCTAATGAATCATTCATTGCCTAAGAAGTGTAAGATAAATAAATATATGTATATATGTGTGAATATATGTATATATGTGTATAACACGCATATGCAGGTATGCACGTATTTCTACACTGGTTTGCCTCTTTAGTCGCTAGTGTAGCTTTTTACTCCCTTTCATTTTTAGACTTAAAACAATTGTCACACCCAGCTGTGTGACCCTGGGCAAGTCACTTGACCCCCATTGCCCACCCTTACCACTCTTCCACCTAGGAGCCAATACGCAGAAGTTAAGGGTTAAAAAAATTTGACACAGCTTTAGACATCTAGAAGAACCCTGGGGGCAGCTGGGTGGCTCAGTGGATTGAAAGCCAGGCCTAGAGATGGGAGGTCCTAGGTTCAAATCTGGCCTCAAACACTTCTTACTGTGTGACCCCTGGGCAAGTCATTTCACCCCCATTGCCTAGCCCTTACCACTCTTTTGCTTTGGAGCCAATACACAGTATTGACTCCAAGATGGAAGGTAAGAGTTTAAATTAAAAAAAAAAAATAAAAGGACCCTGAGGTACAGGGCACAGAACTGGCAGATTTGAGTTTTGCTAAGGATGAAAGAAAGAGCTGGGGCCTAGGATGCCACACAGATTGTAAGACCTAATAGGATATTACAGTAAAGGTAGGCCAACCTTAGATGGTGGAAAAAAAGGAAGATCCCAAAAGGACCTTGGAGATTCTTTATGGCGTTGACATCATCCTTTGCCTTAGGTTGACTTTGGCTCTGGGGCCAGCTGCTCTGGTCTCTAAGACCAGAGCTGCCATTGGTTATATGAAGATGGGATTAACTCTCCCCTGACCATTTTTAGATTTAATCATCAGAAGCGTATACACCCCACTTATCCTTAAGTGGGGGAGGTCTGTGACCCATGTGTGCAATAGTGGTTGACAAATCAGAATCGACTGACTGCCCCCTGGGCAGTCCTAAGCAAAACTTTAGTTGTAATTGGTCTGCGAGGAGGTGGGAGGAAGTGGAAGGAAGGCACAGGAAGTGATGAAAGGAATGGTCTTTAAATGTGGCAAGAACTTCCTGTGAGAAGGTCTTTCGCCTTCAACTTGACCCTGGAGGCTCTCTGGCTGGGAACCTCAGACTGTTTTTTCTATTTTCCCTTAGAACTACCATGTGGGTGAGTTAAAAAAGGCTGACTCCTTTCCCTGCCTTGTTCTAGAGGTACTAGCCTCTGGAGAGGCCTCTTTGTCTTGGAGGAGGCCTTGTGGCTAAAACCCTTGTTTAATTTACCTCTGGGCCCCTTTTGCTGGGGCCTCTTAAGCCCTGCCTGGTTCAAATCGGGCCAGAGTTAATATCTACCTTCTCTGATTTTCTTACTTTCACTCTTTCTCTTTTTGTAAATTAACTACCATAAAAGGTAATTTGGAATTGAGTAATAATTCCTGGTGACCACACTCTTATAAATTTAGTCCAACCCTTTTATTTTTACCCCTTTCATTCTGGCTCTTACTATTCACTGGCTCCATGTTGGCATTCTCTTAAGAGTTTAGAAAAAAGAATGAGGAAGACAAGATATATAATTCTGTAGGGCAAAATACAGCATCATCTTCTTTAAAAAATAAAAACAAATACAACTTATTTTCCCTCTGATCTACTAGACTGTGAACTCGTGGAGGGCAGCAACAGTTCTCTGAATTTTGTTTTTTGTTCCCCCACCTGCCACAGTGTTCTGCACACAGTAGGTCCTTAGCGAACTTTCTATCTATATCTTCTGTCTATCTGTATATCTATGTGTCTCTGTATCTGTCCATCTGTCTATCTGTCCATCCATCTATCATCCATCCACCCATCCATCCATCCATCTGTCATCCATCTTTCTATTTCATATTGTACCTTAGAACATACTGGAGTATAGTACTTGGTTTTTCTCTCCTTTCTTAGAATATAAGCAGATACCACGAAGGCCTTCATCACTGTGTCATCAACCTAGAATAGGACTTTGCACACAGTAGGCTCTTCAGAGTTTGTTGAATTTGGTTTTGTTCCATTTTCACCTAAGCCCCCTTCTCTCTGCTAACACTGGCACCACCCTGGTGGAGGCTCTCCCTTTTCGCCTGAATTTTTGTAGTAGTCTGCTGGTGGGTCTCCCTACCACAAGTGTTTCCTCGCTCTGATCCATCTTCCACTCAGTTACCAAAGGAAAGTGATTTTCCTAAACTACCAGCCTATCTAGGTTACCCTAGATATATCTATATACATAAAGTCCAGTAGCTCCTTACCACCCCCCCAATGGAATGTAAAGTGCTCTGGTGTTCAGAGCCTTTCGTATCCTGCCTCCCTTCCACTCGGAGTACTTTTTTTTTTTAAACCCTTGTACTTCGGTGTATTGTCTCATAGGTGGAAGATTGGTAAGGGTGGGCAATAGGGGTCAAGTGACTTGCCCAGGGTCACACAGCTGGGAAGGGCTGAGGCCGGGTTTGAACCTAGGACCTCCTAACTTGGAGTACTTTTTACACCTTGAACCGCTCCTTCTCCCCATCCCCCAGACTGACCTCCATTCTGCATGCCCCGTGCCATCTCTTCATCCTCTTTACTAAAACTCCAGGCCTGTTTGAATTGAAAATGAGGCTTAAAATCATGTCTTCTGCAAATCCTCTCTTTCCATGCGGACTATATCATTAGCCATCCACACTCCTGATGAATGTGTGTAGAAGCAAATCTCTTTGTTTACAAAATACGTCTTGTGAGCTTCTTGAAGAAAACAAGTACGTTTTTCCCTTGTAGGAGGGCCTCTAACTATGGCATGTGAGATATAGAATGTTCTTAGCAGTGATCCAGGTACCACAAGGAACCACAGGCACAAGGCATGGTTCCTGCTCTGAAGGAGCCTACAGTCTCATTGATGGTGAGATGAGACAAACATGGCAGCAGAGATTTTGAGCAGGAAGGGACCTTGGTGAGCATCTCTTCCAACTTGGGCCCAGAGAGGGGAGGGGACCGGCCCCAGTCAATGACAGAGCCACGATTTGAACCGAGGTCCTCTGTCTCCCAATCTAGAATTTGTTTTCACTGAATCATGATGTATTACAATTCAGTAGCAGAAAGTACAAAACGTCATAACAGAAGAGACATTAACTGTCTTGAGCCTGTTCCCGAACTGCATTTTCCAGTGCATTTCTTCCATCTTTCCACCTTTGCACTGAAGTCACCGTAGTAACAGACATAGCAGGTTGTTTGGAAGGAAGGGCCTGACTCCGTTTTTCATATAATTTTCTTCATTCCTCATCCTCTTCAATAGCTATTGGCATGTTACTTGCATTTATTTTCATGGTGATCTTTTTCTTTATGCTCATCATGAAGTGCATGTGACCAAATATATCCGCTAACATTTTTCTTCTTGCTTTGGCTCCACCACAAAACCAGCCTCACCAACCCCTTTATTTGCTTCTCTAAGGAGCCACCATGAAACGTCCTTCCATTTTATTTCTAACTTCCTCATGTCTTCTAGAGGGAATTTATATGAGCCGTGGGCAAGGATTTGACAGCATGAGAATATCATGATTTTCACCACTGGAGAAAATCTCCCCAATGGGTCCATGGAAGGATAGAAGTGTAATCAGGCACTAAAACCGTGCAATATACTCAAGACTCTAAAATACGGTGGGAATCGGGGGAAAGGAAGGTCAATGAGGTATCTAAAGTGGACTTGATGGGTGGGTGAGGAATAACATGAATAAAAGAACAATTCTGAGAAGAAACATGGCATATTCGTGGGCTGGAGAGTGACTGCTTTGACTATGCAAAAATGGGAAACCAAGATGACTTGTATAGGTGGGGGCAAATTAGAGAAATTTTAGGCGACCAGCTATGATGGAGAACTAGGTCAAAGAAGACTCATCTTTGAGCAAGAAGAGCATCTGTCCCACTCAGTGGCCTCGAATGGGAGGGTCAACTTCTGTTCTCTTTTGATTCTTCCAAATGTATGACTTGAGATTCTAACAGCTCTCCCGTGGATTCCCTCTGTGGCAAGGGAGAGCATTTCTCTTCCTTTCCCCCACAGCTATGTCAGCTATTGGCATATGCCAATAAGCTTGTCTCAGTGAGCCCGTCACTGTCGAGCCTGTGTCTAAGGCCATTGTCTACTCTTCTTTCCATGAATAGTGGTGAATAAACAAGTGATTCTGAGATGGATCTTCCCAGCTTGAATAACAACCTTGGGGTGTCACGAGGTCGGGAACTCCTGGATCTGGGGACATGTTAGAAGATGTTCAACACCTGTGCTTGGGAAGTTCAGCTCTGAGGTGACAGTGAAGTGCCTGTTCAAGAGTCCCACAAAGTGTTTTGTGTTTTAACCGTCCACCTCCCAGGAGAGCATAGAGTGAGAATGAGTTGTGTTTTTTACCTTTGAATTATTGTGCTCATGAGACTTGTGTGTCTTAAGCATTGCTTTTGTGGCAGGCGAAGACAATAGGTGCGCTCTACCTGGGGGAAAATCCAGGCTGAAGAGTTTAGACACGATACGGTCCAAAACGAGGAACCACGTAGAAGATTGTGTCAACTCTTTTGGAAATGATCACCCTGACCTTGATGAATCAGGGCGCTATTGTTAATGTCATTAATCCCAGCATAATTAAATCCCATGAGCCACCGACACTTCAGTAGTTCCCCCCCTTACCATCTTTATTCAGCTAACAGGATATGCATACACATTAGGGAGACTCTCTGTTTTACATGCTCGCTTGGTGACAACATTCTGAGAGGCGAAGGAGTATGAGCAGTAGTGAAGGTCACACTTGAAGAACGAATCGGCCTTCCTGATTTTGGCCATCCACAGAGTTTGGAAAGTATTTAGAACTAGATGATTTCTTCCAGGATATTTCTTTGACTCTAATGGTATTCCGGGGCATGAACATCACCGATGGCTCACGTACAACTGTGGGACATTTGAAACTGTTTGTCTCACCATGATCTTGTTCTCAGGACTTATTTCCCCCAAGTCCAATCTTGCTGGACCTCTCTTTCCTGATTATAGGCATCGAAGTCGATTGCTTTTAGCTTTAACGTCCTAGGGTGCTGTGAAATTTCTTATTGATCCAGGGTTTTCAAAATTACGGAGAGAAGGGACATAGGATGAGGAGGAACCAGAATGTAGGGACTAATAACTGGGGCTAGAGCTTCGTGTTGATAAAAACCAGTGAGGAGCCATCACTGCAAACCTTCTCTAGGAGTAGAATGGCAAAGTTACTTGAATCATCTAAGTATTTGTTAGACACCTCTCGCTTCTAGTTCATCTTAAGAGGTATTTGTTGAATACCAGGCCTAGTTCTTGCCTTTAAGCACCCCAGGCTGTTATTTGGACATGAGTGTTGACTGGAACCCTGGGCTTGGAGTTAAGAGACGTAGGTTCAAATCCAACTTCAGACACTTACTGGCACTTAAACCAACTCAGTCTCAGTTTCTGTGTCTGTAAAATGGGGCTAACAGTAGCTCCCACCTCACAGGGTTGTTTGGAGGATCAAATGAGTTAATACATTGGAATCATCTTGCAAACCTTAAAGTATTATGAAAACGTTAGTGGTCATTATGATTATTCTTCTTACTATATAGGCAGTGAAACTTTTAAGAGCAATAGGTGAGGGGATCCCAACAAGTAGGGCTGTGAGGGGGCTACCAGACAGGAACAAATAAACCGCTGCACTCAGAGCGAAATCCAGGGTGTGTGGAGACTCCCCTCCTGAGTCTGAGACTCCCCATAACAATTGCCCAGGGCACATGAAGACTAAGGGACTTCCTTCACAGTAGAAGCAACATCTGGCCCCAGAATTTCTCCACCACAGGCGGAGGCTGCCTCTGCTGTCCCTTCATCCCCCTGACATCCCATTACTTTGCAGGAGTCATCTAAGGTGCTCACTTTGGCATTAGCCTGCTTAATTGACAGCTGGCTTCATTTGCTCCATCATTCGGTATAATTTACAGCAGTGATTCCCAAAGTGGGCGCTACCGCCCCCTGGTGGGTGCTGCAGCGATCCAGGGGGGCGGTGATGGCCACACTTTTTTGTATTACATTCTATTCTGAGTTCAATAAATAGTTTCATAATTTCCAGGGGGCACTAAGTAATATTTTTTCTGGAAAGTGGGCGGTAGGCCAAAAAAGCTTGGGGACCACTGATTTACAGCAATCTTACTGCTCAGAGTGATGTCTGAAGAGAGAGCAGTCTCCCAACTGGCTAATTGTATCAAGCCAAGAGGAGTTAACCTTGTTCTCTTTGGCCCAGAGGGTAGAACTAGGAGATTTGGGGAGCAGGGAGGAAGAGAAGTTGTAGAAAGGCCAATAAAGGTTTGTGGAATGGTCTTCCTCAAGAGATTCTGGCTTCTGCCTCATTGGAGGTCTTCAAGTAGAGACTGGATGGCCATTTAATGAGGACGTAGTCAGAATTCTTTTTTCACATATGGTTTCGACTAGATGGCTTCTAAGGGTTCTGTCCAAGCCCAGGCTTCTGTATTTCTTTTCCTTGCATTCAATGACTAATAAGAAATCTCTCATTTGTGACCCATTCCTAAAATGAACCCCAAAGACAGGAGAAAATCTTGAGATTCACCACCTGATCCTTCATTCTCTCCTTCCCTGATTTACAGCCATTTGAGTCTGGCAGAACTCAATAGTCAACTTTTTGATTCCTGCTTGCAGGATAGAACAGCAGGGATGATAAACCGTAGGTACGCCTTCGATGTTCTGTGGTGCACATCAGTGGAACTGACCAGAGCGCCCCAGGACTGGAAGTAAGGTTGGAGCCCTTCAGTGCGATCTGCATGGCTGGCTCTTCTCATTACACATACAAAGATCATGTAGCTTGCTTGTGAAATGCATTTCGAATGTGGAGTTGGAGTGTCTTTTCTCTCGTACTATATTTTTAAAAGTTTTTAAACACTTCCTTGGATTGATGGCTGTAGCGAGCCAGCTGGAATGTAGAAAGGAGAGGCATGGATGGTGCAAAGAATGTTAGGATGGGGCAAGAAGAAATGAAATGAACGTTTGCTGCTTCCAGCTTGGCACAGGCCTAGCCAGGCTGCTCTTGACCCCTTATTACTTTCCTTCTCTTTGGCTCACTTTCCTGTATTGTTATCTCAGGAACTGGATCCCCTTTCTCAGCCCGTGATCCCCTTTTCTTAATGCCTTTTTCTGGATTGCTGTAGGCCAGTGATGGTGAACTTTTTAGAGACAAAGGTCCAGGCCCTGCCCCCATCCCACACCCCCCCCCCAGACCAAGTACCATGCCCGTCCCCCCAGAGATCATGTGGCCATGCCCCTCCCCCACAGTGCCCGGTACACCACACCCCTTACCCCACACAGGGAAGGAAGAAAAGCACTCCCATTGGGCTGCTGGGTGGGTGAAGTGAGGAATGTACTCAGATAGTGTAGAGAGGGGGAGGGGAGTGACCCTAGTGCTCTGCTCCCCTCCAGCTCTGTTGCCTGTGAGCCTCCCACCTTACTCCCCATGTACTCCCATTAGGCTTTTGGGCAGAGGGGTGGGGGATGTGAAAAAATGTCCTTAGGCACAGTAGAGAGGGGGAGGGGAGCTGTGTGCCCACAGAGAATGCTCTGCGTGCCATCTTTGGCACCAGTGCCATAGGCTCACCATCCCTGCTATAGACTGTTAAGGTGAAGTCTAGCAATGTGGGCAGTGGTTCGAATGATATGCTTATAAAATTTCAGATGATACCAAGCTTTGTTCAGTTTGAACTGAGACTAGAGTAATCTATTTTTCATGGTTTTGCCCTCTACGTACCTCCCATTTTCAACCTAGCCCTATCTTTCAAATTCTTTTCATTCTCATAATTCTCATACCTCTTGCAGCTGGATGTAGCAGTACATGGGGCCTGGGGTCAGGAAGACCTAAATTCAAATTCAGCTTCAGACATTTACTAGTTGTGTGACCCTGAACAGGTCACTTTACATCCGTTTGCCTCAATTTCTACAACAATGAGGATGATAATAGCACATACTTCCTAGTGTTATGAGGATTAAATGAGATTATATTTCTATTTTTTAAACCCTTAACTTCTGTGTATTGGCTCCTTGGTGGAAGAGTGGTAAGGGTGGGCAATGGGGGTCAAGTGACTTGCCCAGGATCACACAGCTGGGAAGTGTCTGAGGTCGGATTTGAACCTAGGACCTCCCATCTCAAGGCCTGACTCTCAATCCACTGAGCTACCCAGCTGCCCCTGGGATTATATTTCTAAAATGCTTAGCAAAGTGCCGAGGACATAGTAGTGCTAAATAAATATTTCCTTTCTTCCTCCCTGCCTCCTTCCCTCCTTCACCAACCAAACTGAGATGATGGACAGGTTGTGAGCACCCTAAAAACTCCTTCCTGGCTCAGATAAGCAGCTTTACCCACTCTCTAGCTCATCTTTTGGCTCTTTGTCTCTGCTACATTTCCCCTGATCCTTAGGGAATGGGCTTTTCTAGGACCCAGATTCCTAAAACATCACAGTGACAGAGTGACAGACCACACAGAGGACCAATCACAGAGTCTTGCCCCCAGGAAGGAACAAGGCTCAGCAGTTGATCTGATAAACCCCAAAGAAGTGGATTCTTGCAGGGGACAGTCTAGTAAGAGGTGGGAACAGGCTTTTCTTTCTATGGAGCCTTTTCCTAGCTGTGTTACTTGCTGTTTATAAAGAGTCAATTATTCTATTCATTTCTGATTTTTGATGAAGAGTAAATTAGTTTAATAACATTTACTCTTCTATTTATCGATTGTTAGAGGAAGATTAGAAGCAAATAGCTGTCATATCCCTCTAGTTGTGAAATTTAACCTTCTGTCCTTTTGTTTTTTGACAGTAATTGCCTTGCCTGCCTTTAAACCCAGTCCTGTCCACAACAATGCATAAACTGATCAATATTTTGCATTTAGTTGGTGCTCTTTCCCCCCTCGCTAAAACACACGCACTGTCTCTCCCTCTCTCCCTCCCTCTCCCTCTCCCTCTCCGCCGTTCTGTCTGCCTGTCTCTCCCTCTCATCCCTCCCTTTCTCCTTCTCTCTTTCTGTCTTTCTGCCTCTCTCTCTTTCTTTTTCTTTTTCTCTTCCACTTTCTTCTCTCTCTCTGTCTCTCTCTCTCTCTGTCTCTCTCTCTTGGTCTGTCTGTCTGTCTGTCTGTCTGTCTGTCTGTCTCTCTCTCTCTCTCTGTCTTTCTCATCCAGCCCTCCCTCCCTTTCTCCTCTCCCCCCGACATATACACATACCCACACTCCCTGTAGTCTCCTTCCACAGATACTGCAGAGACTTTGCAAATCTCCTAATACAATATAATGTATATAGGTATCAAGAGAGCAATAAATAGGGAGGCATCTATGTGTGTGTGTATGCATGTGCGTGTGTATGTTTTATACTTATGAGACTGAATTGGCAGAGTGAACGCACACTGATATAGGCAGTGAATGCTGTGTGCGTGTGCGTGTGTGCATGTGCGTGCGTGCGTGTGTGTGTGTGTGTGTGTGTGTGTGTGTGTGTGTCTCACTAGGTTTCTAGAGCTTCCCGGTTAGGAAATGCTGGACATCATTTTTTTGTGTTTGAGATTTTTTCAGACCTAAAATATACAGAACAGAATGTTACAGAAGAAGGCTCTGCTTTAGACTAATACAGCCGGACACCCTGGTATCTTGGAAAAAAGAAACAAAACTCCTTATCTTTCCACCTCCCCCACCCTGGCTGGTTGTCTCTCTGGGTCTCTTTGACTCTGTCTCTCTCATTTTGCCAAGTAGAAGACAAGAGAAAGTTTCCTGGCCTATGAAGCTATCGATGTAATTAGGCCTCTAGAAACTCCAAGGCCTACTCACTGCTGGCTACAACTCTAGAAGTATTGTCCCGGGACCTTCCCCGCTGGGCTTGAACAATGGCAGCAGCCCTAACTGAGTCTCAAAGAAAGCAGCAATAGCGGATTCCTGAGCCAAGGCTTCACCAGTAGTGTCCTTGGGGCAGGGCACCCTAAAAGAGTTAACCCGCACAACCAGGGCTTGCCCGAGTTTGTCAAGACGCCAAGAGCTCCTGGGAGTGGTGACTCTCTTCTCGACAGGTGACGGCCCGGTATCCCACTGCGCACCATCTAGTATGTTAGAGTTTCCCTTCCAAAGATCCCACCTAAAGAGCGTGCTCATTCAAGGGGGCTCAGAAGAGTCACTGCAGATAGAGTCATTCATTGTGGTCATTAATGCATATTTTAAGTGGTCCACCATGAGACAAAGAAATTCAAGTTAAGGTATAATAAAAGTTAGATTCCTATTGTTAACAAGGCGTACTGTCTATTGAAGACACTAATTTCACTACAGGGTATAGTCTGGGAACCTTTCGGTCTAATTAGAATTCATTTCCATATTCTTTATCAATTCTTTCTTCTGCTGATATCTTCTCAAATGACCTTTTTTCTTTTTCTTATGACTCACCCATAGACTTTATTTTTCCCTAAACAATCATTCAAATACAACTGCATTTTTCCAGTAAACACTTTGTTCTAAGAATAAATGACCTTGGCAGCGAAGAGCTTCTAAATGGGAGGAATGCATTGACCTGCTTTCATTGTTACAATTTTCAGCATTGACCTGCTTTCATTGTTACAATTTTCATAGATCTCAGAGGTGGGGGAGTTCATGGGGGAGATGTATTTCTTGAGTCTCAGTGGGCTGGATAAATAGGGAAGTGCTCATATGCATCTAGTTGAACTTATCTGGTGCATCCAAAGAAATACATGAATGATGTCTTTACTTGGCTCGTGAATTGAATTTAAGTGAGGCAGAATTGCCCAGAGTCATTAGCCTCACTGTTTCTTATAGAGTCATCGAGGTCCAGCGGCAGGGTAAAAGTTAGGCCGGCTGGTGATGGCCCAGGTTACACTTGGTGACTTTGGCATCTTCCGTGTCTGACCAAGCTCTAATTGCCTATTCGGCCACTTTTATGACCACTGCAACAAATTGTTCTTGTCTAGCCGTTCCAGCAGGGGAAGTCTTCCCATGCTTGCGGTAGACATCCCCCTACTGACATCACCAATGGGTTTGAGGCCTGTCAGATGCCCTTAATCTGGTTTAGCTATTTGCCAAAATGGCTTTACCAGGGTATGGCCACTGCAATACTCCAGTAGCTTCTTGGAGCCAAGGGTGAGAGTTGGGTGAAAAGTGGACACCGGAGGTAGATGAGCAGCCTTGAAAAGGGCTCAGCAAGGCCTCTCACCTGTACGTGCCAGTGTGTGCTAATTACTAGACCAACGACAATCGGTTTATCTTCCTTTTTCCACTTTGGGGTCACACACAAAGATATGGAAACCAAGGGAGGAAATGGAAGGCGGAGTGAGGGCCAGAAGAGAAAGGATTGTGTCCCTGTCCTCTGGGTGGCAGAAGGAAGATTTTCTGCTCTTTCCAGTCCCTGAAGCCATGCTCCTGGGCCCTCTGGAGCTGGAAGGAGATAGTCAAAGTGATTAATGTTCAGGAAAGCAAAAGGAATCGGGAGATGGGGAGTTCTCAGTCATTTCTCAGATAGTTTACTCTCCTCAGTGTTTGACAAATGGCAAATTATATGAAAAACTAATACAGGACTTTATGATGACTGTATCTTTTCTACCAACCGTATTACAACCTTTCTACAGTGTAAAGGATTTAAGCAATATTGCAAATATCTTTGCCTTTTCAAATTGTGTGGGCATTTGCCATGTATCGGTGTGCTGGGAAACACTCTGACATTTACCTCCACGTTACCAGAAGTGACACACGTAGTTCTCCTTCACCAGACTGTCATTAGTGGTGACGTTTCGATAACTCATCTTGAAGTTCACCCAAATGTCTTCCCCCCCTCCCTTCTCTTGAGTGCTTTAATGCTTCAGCAGCGCCTGGGAAAAAAATTGCCGTGAAGATTATTATTGCTCTGACATCAATTAATCATACAAGTTTTGTTATTCCTGGTTAACGCTACTTCTTAGCTATATCCCAAATAAAGTCAAGTACTTGATTGCAGGTTAAAGAAACCGAGCAGAAGTTCTCTTCTTTCCAAGCAGAACGGGTAGGTGGCTAATTAGCCACATTCTGACAACTGAGATTGGAGTTATGGACCTGGCTAGACTCTGACATTCTCTTTATTGAGTTGGGAGATGCAGAGCGAGTTTTTTAAAAAGCCCCTTTCTCAAGACCCTGCTTGTCAGGACCCTACTCTCATGCCTTATTGCTGGCCCCTCTGGCACGCCCAAGGGAGGTGAGTCTGATAGGGAGGGTCCCAAGGACTATGAATTAATCCTCCTTTCTCCTTCGGCCTTGGAGACGGAGCACTCGTTCCCCATCTCCCTTCCCATCACCTCTAGAGGGGTTAGAAATCCAGAGGATTTGTGGAGTGAGCAACCCCTAGAAGTTGCGAGCTACCTTGATAGTGCCAGGCCCTTTGCAAGGATTCGGGTCCTTTTAAGATGAGGCCAGACTGCCCTTGTCTGCGATAAAGCTTCCCTGCCCCAAACCTCTGCTAGTTAGAAGATGGAGTTTAACATCAAGCCTTCATTGGCCCAACTCGCCATCTTGAGAGAGGTGCTGCCTCTACCTTCTGCCCTCGCTGCTTTTCCAGTTCCAGCCCACTTCATCAGTCGTGTTGCTGTTTGTCCTTTTGGTGACTCTAACTTGTGGATTTTAAAATTAATATTCAATAGCTAAATCTTATATTTTATAAAGTTTTATTCATCATAAACTAACATTAAAGAAAGTAGAGGGAAAATGTGCTAAACTTACCCGGCCCACTCCCAGGAGCAAAAGAGCAAGAGGGAGGAGTTACAGCCAACTATAAAACAGTAACGTGACCACGTCAGTGGAGGCGCAGGAGAGATTAAAGGGAATTGTGGGAAAACTAATATGGGGGATGAAGTCCAAGGTTCAAAATCTCCATTTATACAAACTCCTGAATTTCATGACCCCTTCCTTCAGCCTGTTCCTATCACCGTCATGACGCAGCCCTGATCTTATCTTCAGGTCTGATCTCCTGGCTTGGACCCCTGGCTTGCCTGACAGAGTCAACGTGGCCCCAGGCCTGCTCTCACTCGCCATCTACAACTCGTATGGGCCGGCCAGCCCTTCTGTGGTGTTCCAGCCCTATTAACTGCATTTCTAGCCTGTGGTGCACCTCCCACTTTCAGCCCTGAAGGAGAAGCTCTGGGACTCTCTCTTGTCAAGTTAAGCCAAAGCTGGCACATTCTGGGCACAATGACAGAAATCACACTGTGATTCTTCACAATGAATGCAGATGTCAGACGTGCTAATCCAGGGAACCTGTCAAACTTTATGTACTCTTTTTGCAAGTTACAATTATAATTCTGTATCTGCACAGGGACAGATTCTCTCATACTACATATGGCATTTAGCAAAATGTTTGGCACATAGTAGGCTTTTTTTTAAACCCTTAACTTCTGTGTATTGGCTCCTAGGTGGAAGAGTGGTAAGGGTGGGCCATGGGGGTCAAGTGACTTGCCCAGGGTCACACAGCTGGGAAGTGTCTGAGGCTGGATTTGAACCTAGGACCTCCCACCTCTAGGCCTGACTCTCCATCCACTGAGCTACCCAGCTGCCGCCCATAGTAGGCTTTTAATAAAGGTTTGTGAACTTCCCCTTTACTGCTTTCCGGCCACTTTTCACTCTATGCAATCAATCTGATTGACTTAATGACAAAAGCAAACCAACTAATTTATATTTGTTATTATGCCTTTGTTTCCCTATAAGCCCAGTATAAGTCCCATTATATCAAACCGGAGCACTTGAATTGTTAACCTTTGCTCTTCGCCAGGATGCTCCCTCTCTTCCATGAGCCAATGGTTATCCATATCAAAGGAGCCATAAAACAGGGAGACAGTTGCCCATCAATGTTTTTCACTTCAGTCATGGAAGATGGCAAATGAAGGGGATTTCTTATAGTGAAATCCCCAATGGTCCTGCCTATTGATTACATCAGGCGGCAGAATATTATAGGACCTTCTCCATGGATTCCACAGAGACTCAAATGAGTTCAGCTTAATAAGCCATTCAGGAAAAAAATCAAGTGGATGAAAAATGTCAGTTGTTTAGATTATGACAAATGGCTTAATGGTTGAAGTCATCTATCACCTTATATCTGGGATGGCTACATCATGTCTCTGAAGTTGTGTATCGCTTTGAATAATCCCGAGCTGCTCTGTGATGTGAAAACCCCTTTTTTGTTGGGGATGTAGACTCTAAACGATCACCCCAGCGCAAGTGTTAATAATACGGAAATGGGTCTGGATCAATGACACATGTAAAACCCCGTGGAATAGCTCATTGGCTATGGGAGGGAAGGAATCTGAATTATGTAGCCATGGGAAAAGATTCTAAATCAATTAATGAAATAAAGAAATTTTTTAAAAATTAAATTAAAATTTTTTTTTTAAAAAACCCTCTTTTGAAAATGGCGGTCTTCTTCCACTGGTGGATGTTACATTACTGTCAATCCAGGAGTGCCCCCATCTTTTAGGAGTTGCAGTTGTGCATTATCTAAAGGGAAGTGGAGATGCTCAGAGCAGGCATGAGTGAAATGCAGCATATTAAGAAGAATGAATACATACATGTATCTATCTATCTATCTATCTATCTATCTATCTATCTATCTATCTATCTATCTATCTATACACACACACTATAAGAGTTCTCTGGGAAAGGGCAAGGGGTAGCTGAGAATACCACCAGTGGTACAGTGGTGCCCAGGGAGCTTGTAACATTTTATTTTTAAATGTTGCCTCTTTTTCAAACCCTTATTTTCCATCTTGGAATCAATTCTGTGTATTGGTTCCAAGGCAGAAAAGCAATGAGGGTTAAATGACTTGGCCAGAGCCACACAGCTAGGAAATGTCTGAGGTCAAATTTGAACCCAGGACCTCCTGACCCCAGGCGTGGCTCCCTATTCACTGAATCATCTAGCTGCCCCTTCGCCTTCTGTTTTTCTATCCCATTATTTGTGAAGTTATTCCCTCTCTTCTCTTCCTTTCTCCATCCCTCCCCAGTGAGCCAACCCTTAAAATAAATTTAGCAAAGTCATGCGGGCCCTCAACTCTAGCTTACTGGTAGACGTAGCATTTGTGCTCTTGGGCCCCTTCCCTGCCAAGAACACAAGGAGATGACTTTTCTCAATTCTTCAGGGCCACACTTGGTCATTAAAATGACAAATAATTCTTGAAGTCATTATAGCAATTGTTTTTTTCTTTTTTCTTTTACTTCTCACTAAATCCGTTATATAAGTCTTCTTATGTTTCTCCATATTCTCCATATTTAGTCATCTTCAGAGCAGTCATTTTCCAATGCAGTCACTGTGTAGCACAATTTATTTAGCCAATACTTAATTGATAAACACCAACTTTGTTTCTAATTCTTTGCTAACACAAAATGTTCCCTTGGAGATTTTGTGATGTGAATGGACCCTTTAGGTTGTTTTAAACTACCCTAGAGTCTATCTATACCCAGCCGTGTGATCTTCCATTTGGGCATTTTAATCTTTTTTTTTAAAGCATAATTCCAAATTGCCTTCCAGAATAGTTGGACCAATTCACAGCTCTACAAAGAATTTATTAGTGTGCTTGGCTTCTCAGAACTCCTATAATGCCAACTGTTTCTTTCTTTTGTCATCTTTGTCCTTTGGCCAACTATGTAAAACCTGCGAGTTGTTTTGATTTTTACTTCAATCATTAATGATTTGAAACAGTCTTTCCAGTAGTTGTTAATAGGCAGCTAGATGGCACAATGGGTAGATTGCTGGGCCTAGATTCAAGAAGACCTGAGTTCATATGGGACCTCACACACTACCTGTGTTATTCTGGGCAACTCATTTAACCTCTTTCTACCTCAGTAAAATGAAGAAAATAATAGGACCCACCTCCAGGGTTGTTGTGAAGATAAAATGAGATACTATTTGTAAAGTACTTCATAAGCCTTAAAGTGCTAGCTATTGTTATTGTTATTAATAGTTTGCTGTCCTTATTTTAAAAGCTGTTCATATCCTTTAAGCACTTTTCCATTACTATGAGTTTCTTGATCTTAGAGAGTTCTAATTTCCCATGTGTTTTAAATTTCAGACTTTTACCAAAGATATTTATTTGCTACAAAGGTTTTTTTTCCCTAATTGACAGTTTTTCCTTCTTATCCCAGGTATATTGATTTTGTTAGTGAAAAGCTTTTCAGTTTCATCTAATTTAAAATACTCACTCTATCTTTTTCAATTTTCTCTGTCCTCTTGATTAAGAATTCTCACTCTCGTCTGCTTTATGATGTGACTTTTTACATGGAGGTCACATGAAAAAAAGCTCTCTTTATCGGACTCTTTTTTTTCTATCTAACCATTTATCTGTCATCCGTCTATATCTACCCATCCCATATTAATTTCTACCTTATTTTATTAAATGGTATAAGACATTCATTCATGTGAACTTAATTTCTGCTCGATTGCTTTCTAATTTTCAGAATAGTTCTTGTCCCATAGAGCATTCATCTCCCAGTAATTTAAATTTAAATGTTTGTTGTATATTGGGTTATTGAGTTTGTTTCTGACACTTTCTTAGCCTATATCACTAATCTCATTTCTTTCTTTTAACCAATATCAACTGGTTTTGATGATTGTTCCCTATAATGCAATTTGGGATCTGGAAGGTGTTCTTAAACTTTTATTTCTCTAAATGCATTTTGCTGTGATTTTTCCTAGTAAAGCACCCTTTTGGTCGTTTGATTGGTTCAGCACTAAATCTTTAAATTGATTTAAGCAGTATCATCTTTTTTATTTTATTGGTTCATCCTAACCCTGAGCAAAGACTATTCCTTTAACAAATTTAGTCGTGCTTTAAAGAGTGTTTTGTAATTGTATTGCACATGTCCTAAGTAGATTGACTCCCAGATAATTTATGCATTTTATAGTAGTTGTGAATGGGATTCTTCTATCATTTTCTTCTGGATTTCATTATTGCTATTTAGAAACATTGTTGATTTTTATGGATTTATTTCATATCCTCTTCTGAAGCTATTAATTATCCTAATTAATTTCTGTGCTGATTCTCTGGGGTTTTCTAAGTAAACCCTTGTGTCATCTGCAAATATGAATAGTTTTATCTCCTGTTTACCAATATTTGCACCATTAATTTTTTTCTCTTGTCTTATTGCTACTATTTGCATTTTGTGGAATGTTAAAAGAAGCCGCTGGAGCATTGAGTAGACCCTTTATGGAGAATTTTTTTATGTATAGCTCATGATTTTTTAAAACATTTATTAATATTTATTTTTTTGAAAAGTTAACATGGTTACATAATTCATGCTTTTACTTTCTCCTTCACCCCCCCACCCCGAGTTCCCCCTCCCTCCCATGGCTGATGCACATTTCCACTGGTTTTAACATGTGTCATTGATCAAGACCTATTTCCAAATTGTTGATAGTTGCATTGGTGTGGTAGTTTTGAGTTTACATCCCCAATCATGTCTACCTCAACCTATGTGTTCAAGCAGTTGTTTTTCTTCTGTTTCTACTCCTGTAGTACTTCCTCTGAATGTGGGTAGCATCTTTTCCATAAATCTCTCAGAACTGTCCTGGGTCATTGCATTGCTGCTAGTACAGAAGTCCATTACATTCGATTTTACCACAGTGTAGTGGTCTCTGTGTACAAAGTTCTTCTGGCTCTGCTCCTTTCACTCTGCATCAATTCCTGGAGGTCTTTCCAGTTCACATGGAATTCCTCCAGTTTATTATTCCTTTGAGCACAATAGTATTCCATCGCCAGCATATACCACAATTTGTTTAGCCATTCCCCGGTCATCAAAATGGTATGGTACTGGCTAAGAGACAGAAGGGAGGATCAGTGGAATAGACTTGGGGTAAGTGACATCAGCAAGACAGTGTATGATAAACCCAAAGAGCCCAACTTTTGGGACAAAAATCCACTATTTGACAAAAACTGCTGGGAAATTTGGAAAACAATATGGGAGAGAATAGGTTTAGATCAACATCTCACACCCTACACAAAGATAAATTCAGAATGGGTGAATGACTTGAATATAAAGAGGGAAATTATAAATAAGTTAAGTGAACATAGAGTAGTTTACTTGTCAGATCTCTGGGAAAGGAAAGATTTTAAAAACCAAGCAAGAGTTAGAGAAAATTACAAAATGTAAAATAAATGATTTTGGTTATATCAAATTAAAAAGCTTTTGTACAAACAAAAACAATGTAGCCAAAATCAGAAGGGAAACAACAAATTGGGAAAAAATCTTTATAACAAAAAACTCTGACAGGGGTCTAATTACTCAAATATACAAGGAGTTAAATCAATTGTATAAAAAATCAAGCCATTCCCCAATTGATAAATGGGCAAGAGACATGAATAGGCAATTTTCAGGTAAAGAAATCAAAAGTATCAATAAGCACATGAGAAAGTGTTCTAAATCTCTAATAATTAGAGAAATGCAAATCAAAACAACTCTGAGGTATCACCTCACACCTAGCAGATTGGCTAAAATGAAAGAAGGGGAGAGTAATGAATGTTGGAGGGGATGTGGCAAAATTGGGACATTAATGCATTGCTGGTGGAGCTGTGAACTGATCAGTCAAAAAACCTTTATGGAGAATTTAAGAGAAGAAATGGACAAGGATAGCAAAGGATGAGAAGTATGACGGAATTGTAAGAATAAATTAATAATAACTAACATTTACAAAGCCCTTACCATGTGTCAGGAATAGTACTAATCACTTTACAATTATTATTTCATTTGGTTATCCCCATTTTACAGATGAGAAACCTGAGACAAATAGAGGTTAAGTGACTTCCCAGAGTCATCCAGCTAGGACATATCTAAGGCCAGATTTGAATTCACGTCTTCCTGACTCTAGGCTACTGTGCCACCAATTGTCTGAGCAGATGCCAATCTGTACTTTTGAAGAGCTCCCACATTCATTGAAGTGTTGAAGTGTATGTATACACACACACACACACACATGCACACACTTACACATATATCTGTAGTATAGAAGTGTGTGTATATGTATGTCTTTATATGTGCAAGTGGGTATGTATACACGTGTGCATATCTAATGCCACAATGATATTACATGTATACGGGACTGGAGAGGAAATGAAGTTACTGCTCAGTCAGCTGTTGTCAGTTAGCCAATGAACACAAGGAGAAGAAAGGGGAGGCTTTGTTTCACAAGAACGTTTGCCCACTCTGGCCTTCCGCCTCCAAGTTCTCAGACTTGATTGCGTGTTGTGTTGCTTTCTTTGATTTCGAGGAGCGGTTCGAACATGGAGGTGGGCTGCAGGAACAGAAAATTTGAACTGTATAAAAGAACCATTGAAGGGCAGCGTTTCCTCGCAGGCCAAATGAGAGCTGGCACGGAGCAGCCCTCGGTGGTGCGTTTGGTTAGAAAAAGCGTTTCGTGGACAGGGACCTGGAAACAGAGGATTCATTTTAGGGAATTCTTCTTTGTGGGGAATTTGTTGTCACCAGGGTAAGAGTTCTCATGGGCTCTTCATCAAGACATGGTCATGGGGGGGGGATTGTGTAAATAGAATTAGCTCGAGCCCATTAATAGTCAAAAATCCACTCAACCTAGGCATGCTAATGATGTCACTCTCACCTCCCTTAGTGGGGAGGGGAGACAAGTTACCCACACGTGACAATAAGTAACAAATCAAGAATAAGGGACTGCCCTTTGGGCAGTCCAAATCAATGTAGAAACTGCCATTTGTCCATTTGAATTAGAGGTGGACCACAGGAAGTGATGAAAGACACGATCTCTTTAAGTAAGTGAGTGAACTTCCTGTGGGGGCAGTTGCTGTCTCGAACTGGAAGAAGAAGCATCTCCTGAGACCTCTGTCCTCTGCCACCCTTGAAGTAATCGGGCTGTTGGAAGATGGTCAAGTAGGTTGTCAAAGCTGGCCTGTGGTGATCTCAGCCTTCCCAGATAATTCAACACGACTATCACTCCCGGATTTTGAACGATAACTTGGAAACATTAGCTAAAGGTACATATGAAGCAGAAAGACAAACTGGGGGGCCATGGACGCCATACAAAGAATCACTACCATGGCTCCTTCTCTCAAAATTAGACTTGACTTCTGGTTCATACTAAGAAGATGGAAAGGCAACGTGTTAGAGCAGAACAAGGGCAGACCTTATCGTTCTTGACACTTGTTTGCTGTGTGACCCTGGACCAGTCACTTCACTCTAAGTGTCCCCTGGCAGCTCTGAAGGGTAGACGTTCCAGAGTAGATGTCAGTCTGGATGTGTGATCCCGTCAACACGAGAGACCCTCTAAAGGTATGAATGGTCAGCTGTCCCTACCTTATCCTTTGTGGTTCCTGTCCACCAATGCCCACAAATCTTCTACGGAGGTCTAACCAGCATGCTGAGGGCTCTAGAGTTCATTAAATGAATTCTCTGTCAAAGGGCTCAAAAACTCAAAGGTGCCCTACAGAGTGTCAGGTCCGAGTGTTATCGGGTCGTCAAACTGTTGGCTTGAGTACAGTAAGTCATCGAGAATGGAACAAATAATGCCATCGCAGGTGTCAGCAGTATGTGAGAAGAGGACTTGGCAGCTACTGGCCTGCAAATTCATTATAGGCCGGCCATGCAACGTGCAGGCAGGAAAGTGAACGTGGTCTTCCACCGCATTAACAGAGTGGCTTGTGCTCCTTAGGCCGTGTCCGGAGGAGCCAACCGTTTCCCTTCCATTTCATTGTAATTTGGTTCTTTTATGTAGTGATCTCGATGCCTCCCACTTCCCTGCTGAAAGAAAGTATTCATTACCTATATGTGGAAGGCTTCTGTTCAGTTTACAAGTTAAACTTTTTGTCACTCCCGTGACTCGCTCCTGAACTAGGTTTCCCAACATCCTGTTGGCCGTCAAGCAGTCTAGCGATTCTCGATGAATGAAATGAGTGAATGAAGAACATTTGTTAAGGATGTCATGTACACTAAGCACTGTGCCAGCCCCTGTGTGCGTAAATACAAAAGCAAGAGCTACCGTTCCAGCAGGGAACGTGATACCACACGGAAGGGCGTTTGGACAACAAAGAGTGTTTTGATTTGGGAAGCTCCAGGGTTGGTGAGTGGAGTCCTAGAGAAGAGAATTGGCATGCCCCTTCCAGAAGCAATGGGAGGATTGATTTGATTGCCAGTAAGAGCAAGAGAAGGGGGCAGCTGGGTAGCTCAGTGGATTGAGAGCCAGGCCTAGAGACGGGAGGTCCTAGGTTCAAATCTGACCTCAGACACTTCCCAGCTGGGTGACCCTGGGCAAATCACTTGACCCCCATTGCCTACCCTTACCCCTCTTCTGCCTTGGAGCCAATACACAGTATTGACTCCAAGATGGAAGGTGAGGGTTTTAAAAAAAGAGCCAGAGAAGGGTGAAGTACAGGCATTGGGAATGGTACGTGATGCAGTGACTGGGCGGATGGCAAGGAGATGAAAAGACTAGAAGGTTAGATGGGGTGTGAAGTGTAATCTGAGGGCCACAAGATATAATGATCCATGTGCATCTACACAGGCCGCCTCCCCAGTCAGAGCAGCACGTCCTCTGTGTGGTCGTTCCAAAGGTGAGTGGATGAAGTCCCTTGTGGCATGGCACAGGAGGTTTCAGGACATCTAGTGGCATGAAGGAATCACGAAGAAGGTACTGTTGGAGCCGAGACTTGCAAAAAGCTGAGGATTCTAAGTGGCAAAGGTCAAGAGAGAATGCATTCCAGACGTGGGGGGCAGCATGGTCAGCCATGGCCACCTCTGCTTTGAAATCAGTCAGTGCTAATGAATATTCATGTTTCAATTTGGAGGATCCGAACACGTATCACACAGAATGTTCCCGTTTCTTATTCCTTTGCAGCAGATGTTGGCGCACCACCTTGTTGTAAAGTCTTCTCCAACGTGTTACGGGATGACGTGGCTTAGTTGCCCAGGAAATGCTCTTTCTCGTTGCCTTTGGGGGCTCAATAAAACAAATTCTGCTGACTCCGTTATCTGCCTTTCCAAGGAGGACCCATGTGGACCTTTCCTTCGGCCGCCTCTCCCTCTTGTGTTCCGAGTTACTTTTATGGAGAAAATGGAAATCCTGAGCGTATCCCCTGTCTACTCTATCATTCGACAAAGATCTCACATCTACCAGCACTGACGTTCATGATAATGATGAGTAGCATTTCTCTAATGCACTCTGTAGATGTTCTTTCATTTGTTCCTGTGACTGGCTGCTATTATTGTCTCCATTTTACAGACAAGCAAAATATGACTGACAGAAGTTCAATGACTTGGTCAGAGTCCCACTACTACTAAGTAAATGTTGGGAGCAGGATTTGAACTCAGTTTCTTCCTGATTCCAGGAAGCTAGGTGGTACACTGAATAGAACTCTGGATCTGGAGTCAGGAAAACTCATCTTCTTGAGTTCGAATCTGGCTTCAGACACTTACTAGTTATGTGACCCTGCACAAGTCACTTAGCCCTGTTTGTCTCAGTTTCCTCATCTGGAAAATAAGTTGGAGAAGGAAATGGCAAGCCACTCTGGTATCTTTGCTGAGAAAACGTCAAATGGGGTCGGAGAGAGGCGGACACAACTGAAACCACTGAACAACATGAGATCAGACGGATTCCAAATCTCGCTCTCTCCACTACGTACTTCTCAGTACACTCTGCACCTCTGTCTATTTATGTATGTATGTATTTATTTATTTGTTTATTCATTCATTCATTTGTTTGTTTGTTTGTTCCTTCCTTCCTTAATTCATTTATTTTTTTAAACCCTTAACTTCTGTGTATTGGCTCCTAGGTGGAAGAGTGGTAAGGGTGGGCAATGGGGGTCAAGTGACTTGCCCAGGGTCACCCAGCTGAGAAGTGGCTGAGGCCGGGTTTGAACCTAGGACCTCCTGTCTCTAGGCCTGACTCTCACTCCACTGAACTACCCAGCTGCCCCATTCATTCATTTTTTTAAACCCTTAACTTCTGTGTATTGGCTCTTAGGTGGAAGAGTGGTAAGGATGGGCCATGGGGGTCAAGTAACTTGCCCAGGGTCACCCAGCTGGGAAGTGTCTGAGGCCGGATCTAAACCTAGGACCTCTCGTCTCTAGGCCTGGCTCTCCATTCACTGAGCTACCCAGCTGCCCCCTGCACCTCTGTCTAGCACCGTGCTATCATCACTGCAGAGGTGGAAGGCAGCCGACACCTCAGACTGAGGGGGATTTTGTATTTTGTTCTCATGGGTTGCTGTGTCCAAAGAATTCATTCATTACCAGCTGGCCGTGCTAATGGTGCCGAGTTCTCTTTGCTTAGCTTCTCCTTAGAAAGCAAGCATAGTGTGTTGCCATAGCCATCCTCGAAGCTTTTTGCAGCATGGAGATGTAATTAAGAAGATGCAGGGCCTTTTACTTGGCTTCAAAAAATCAATTGTATGTGTCTAGCCATTCTGTACAAGAGGCCCTGTGAGAAAAGCGCTTCGTGTTTCAGTGACCGCATTCTTCATGTGAAGCGTCAGCAGCCAAAAAACGGCTGCCATGTTAGGCCGTGTTTATCTGGATGGAGTGGCCCGAAGGAGGGGTGTCAGAATTCTGTGCTCTCCTCTAGGCAGAGCACATCTGGGCTGCTGCCTTTGGTTCTGGGGGCTGCGTTTTTGGAGGGCACCAGAACAGGGCGGCCTCAGTGGCGAAGGGCCTGGTGACCACGTCGGGGGGTAATTCCTCAAGAGCAGGAGGATGCATAGCCTCAGAGGGCGGTGGCCTTCCTTGGTGGGTGAGTAGCCTTATGAGAAGAGGCCCTAAAGCAGAGCCTGGCTTTCCCCTTAACAACGCTTTCCTTTTGCAGTTCTGGGTTAAACTGGATGACCTCCAAGCTTGCTTTTAACTTACCAGTTCAGTCGCTGATTCTGTGATGCTTTTTCCCATTTCATTCTGAGTTCAGCCAGCCTTCTGCTACTAAGGTCTTTTTTTGGTGGGAGCCCGGCTTCCACTACCGCGCTCCCTCCCTCCCAAGGGGGCACCTTTGCTCCTCTCCCATTTTCAGCCTCTTTTTATGTGCTGTCTTCCGCCATCTGAATATTGACTTCAGGAACCGTCTTTCTTTCTACTTGTACTTGTATCTCTAATGTTTCACGCAGTGCTTGACATGGAGGAAACGCTTCAGAAAGGCTACTTGACCGACTGCCAATTTAGCACACTGTTAGGTGTGGCCTGACATGGTTAGAAGGCTTCGACTATGGGCCTGTCGGTAAGTACGCTGTATGTCTGCTGTCTGAGGACCAGACTAGCCACAGCCAAATGAGTTTCACAAGTTGGCTAGGTAGATATTTTGTCTACCAGGAATATTCCTTTTTTAAATTTTATTTAATTAATTGACTTAGAATGTTTTTCCATGGTTACACGATTCATGTTCATTCCCTCCCCTCCTCCCCTAAGCCCCCTCCTCCTCATAGCCAACACACAATTCCACTGGGTTTTACATGTGTCATTGATCAAGACCTATTTCCATATTATTAATATTTGCATTATGTCGATCGCTTAGAGTCTAGATCCCCAATAATATCCCCATCGACCCATGTGATCAAGCAGTTGTTTTTCTTCTGTGTTTCCGCTCCCACAGTTCTTTCTCTGGATGTGGCTGGTTTTCTTTCTCATAAGTCCCTCAGAATTGTACCAGGAATATTCTTGAAGGTTTTCTACCAATCTGTAGAATAGTTATAATCTGTGTTGGTGAAAGTAATCCCTGAATCCTAGATCCCTGAAGTATGTTAACTGCTTGCTATGGTGGTTACTGACTCTATTCTTGATTAGAGGATTCACAAATGACAGACATGAGACTGCTAGTTAGTCTACACGTATTGGGCCTCTTTCGTTGCTTGACGCTGAACTACGTTTTCCAACTATGTAATTTTCACTTCGCTAGTAATCCACACAGGAAAAGCCAAGTGGATGATGAACTTTTCTTGCTCAAATAAGGACATGTGTCTGGTAGGTCACTGTTTTAGTCCATTAGTAGTTGTGGCTTAGGTAGGAAATGCAGGTGCCTGATGATTTGGGCCCAGAATCAAACTGGACTGATTATAAGAAATGTATGATCGTAGGTAGACTAAAAACGCTTTTTCAGAGTGATAGTAAGCTCTGCTGGATTAATTGTCGAGAAATTGTATTAACAAGGTAATTAGATGAAAATGATTCCTTTTGGCTTTATTAGGGCACCGTGTCCCCGATTTGGACAGCTTTTGTCATCTACTTGGCAGTTGTCATCTTTGTTGCCTTCTTACAAAGGAAGAAACATCAAAACATTAATTTAAGCTGTCACAATGTAAAGGTTTGGCAGCCATAGCAGGAGAGGAAGAGAAATGAGATGTTAGAAAAAGGGGATTAAAATGAATGACTAACCGGAACTGAACTTTGCAAGGGATCTAGGGTATTGCCATGACAATTCTGAAGTGCAGCAACTTTTACTTTTGTGGGTTTCTGCTCAGTCCTACTCATTCGATCATTACCCTTAAAGAGGAAAAGAAATGATTTAAGACATATGTTCATTGTTGAAAAACAGTTTTTGGCACAAGGAAAGAGTTCCCTTCCCCCTTGCTAGAGAAGCAAGATCAGCTCGTAGGCTGGGCTGCTTTGGGAGAATGTTTGGGCTGAGCTTTCTCTCTGTGGGTGGACAGTTGGGCAATCAAACGTGGGGGGCTCCCACATCCTGGAAGCATAGGAACGGCTAGCCTTTGACCCCTTTGAATTTGCCTCTGGATTAGCCAGTTGAGCCCCTCTGCTGACTTGTCTGATTCAATCGACCGATATATTATACTGCCTGATACATTTAGGCCCAAGGACCTCCCTGAAGTGGTGCCTCTTCAGTAATTAACTTTGTAAATTGCGAATGCCATTCTTAGGATGACTGACATCAGTCGTATCTGATGGTTCTTTGAATTAATTAGATAAAGTCACTTAGTAGGCGTAATCCAGGTCTTGGTAGTCACTTGTCCCTGTTACCAAGGTGGTGTCACAAATGGCTACAGTTGGATCCTTTTCTATAATTCAAAGCTAGAGGCGAGAGTCGACTGGATGCAGAAATCCAGAGGTTCTTTAGTGCCGAGTTGGGGCCCACCTGGGAGGCTGCATTCCCAGATCATCCTGAGTTCTGGTAAAAGAAGAGGTCAGCTGAGGTAACTCCAGGGACATTGCCATTTAGACATCTTAGAATGAGTCTTAGAATGAGAGGTGGGGCTCGAGTAACCCTCCATAAGCTACTCATATGCCAGAGGCCTCTTGGAGAGCTTCAGCTCCTATCTGCTCGAGAGAGACATCCGGTGCCTTTCCATAGAGTAAAGCCTTACCCAGGCTGGGCTGTCTGGATCTTTCCCCTAGAATACCAGCCTAAAGGATGGGGGAGAGCACACTGCCTTGGGTGAAGTAGGAACTTGGTACTTCTTGGTGATGGCTTTCCCAGGCTTCATGGGTCTTCGCTGGCTTGTGCTAAACTCCAGTGATCCCGTTTCCTTCAAGTCCACTACCTCCAGCTCTTTCTTCCCTTCAAATGATTGTTTCTTGTAGCTTTCCAAGAAGATAGCTGTGACAACATTTGACCACTCATTGTCCAGCGGCACCAGCTTCAACCTCTCTCTTCCTCTTTCTGACCTCTTGGCACATTTATAATGGGAGCCATGCTTTACAGCACCACTCTGCTAAGCTCTAAGTGCCAACTGTCTGGGAGATGTGGTCCCATGTAAAGGGTAGGGAGAAATGTAGACGGAGCTCCCCAAACACTGCCAGAGCCTTACAGGCCCAGGCAGGGATCTGGACATCTAACTAGAAACCACCGATGTCGCAAAAAAGCAGGAGTTGAATGGAATCTTTGGGATGTCCAAATTGTGAGGAAAGGGAAATTGTTTTGGGAGGTTTCGCCATCCCCATGAAGTTCTGCAAATACTAGAAAGAGTTCCCTCAACCAACAGATCATAGACTTGTAGCTCCGGAACTAAGAATGGTAGCTGAGGTGCTGAAGGTCCTCTTCACCTAGGATGTACCACAGGACAGATCTGAACCTGCCTTCCTTACTCTGAGTATAGCTGGCCACCTTGCCCTTCCACGTGAAAATACTCACGTTTAAAGGTCTCAGTGGTCAGAGGTGGTTACGACGGTCAGTTATTCGTGTGATTTGGGGTGTCTTGGTTTGACGTATTTGAATTAGTTCTTCCCCCTCACCTGCTCAAAAGAAAATGTAGCTACTCAAGTATGGCTTTACTGTACCTTGAAGATTGCTCCCACTGTAGGACAAATGTGTCCAGGAGAAGGAAATCTGTTCAGTGACTTAGCTGAATGGGCTGAAGTCTGTAAAGACAGTGACTCCATTGGGGACTCTGGACTCCCTTGTTTTGCCCTGAAGAAACTCGTCTTTGAAAAACTTGGTTACGTTTTATTTGAGTATGTTTTTAAAAGTTTTGTTTTCTGGGGATAACAGGCAAGGAGCCTTCTAGGCCATGGCGTCAAAGTAGTAATCCTCCCTAAAATATCCCCCGCATCTCTTGGAAGACTTTCCAAAATGAGGCTCTTATTACCTCTTGAGGAAGCTCTAATTGTTAAGATGTTCTTCTCATCCTTCTTCCATGTCCCTCCCATGTTTTCTCTAGGCTAAGCATTCCTCATGCTTCCAGCTGATTCTCATGTCATCCTGGTCACCCTCTTTGGGAATATAGCTTAATTTACCAATGGTCTCCCTAAAGCATGTTACCCAGAATTCCTCAGATCATTCCATCTGTCCCGTGGCGGTGTCCACTTTAGGGCGGCCTGACATCTTACTTGCTTTCTCGGCTCCCACGTAACCCTGTTGACTTATTTCGTGCTTGTGGTCTCCCTAGACCTCCAGGTTCTCTGCGCATGAACTGTTGTCTAGTATGAGGGCCGAGAAGAGATAAAACACAATAGAGCTCCGTATAATAGAGAATAGTCAGAAAAAGGCACTGGCACTACTCAGATGGCAAGCTGTTGCGGAGATGGCATTTTCCCAGTTCCTGGGTCTTTTGTTTTTCCTCTGGCTTTTTCCTCTTTTATGATGCATTACATTTTTTGATCAGATACACTTTGCTGTTTGGACGGATTTCATCATTTGCTGTTGCATTATCAGAAGTAAGCCCACTAGACCATGCATTTAAGGTAATTTCATTTTATCTAGGAAGCATAATTGAAGAATTGTATTTTCACTGTTAGGAGATCTCTAAAACCAGCTCCTAGCATGAACCTTGGTCAACTGGAGACAATCCTATTTAATAGTATCTTTGATTGCATTCATTTAGGGCTCTGGTGCCAAATTCGAGGGGGAAAAGCAGCCTCGAATGAAATTAGTTTCCAAAGGAATAAGGATGGTAGCGTGTATTCCTTCTCAGAATTGATGTCAATCTCCAAATGTCAGCGCTCCCTGCTTTCGGGCGGCACATGCGGTGGAAAAGATGAATTTTCTACTTTGCATTAAAACCCTATGCAAGGTCGGAGCTTAGGACTTGTCCCGAGGACAAGGTGCCATTTCACTTTGTTCTTCCCTCATTGAGGGGGCTAGTATTAAAATGGCTCCCACATAGTTTGTCTGGGTGCTGAACCCAGACCTCCAAGCTTCATTTGATTTTGGAGACCTGCCGAGTGCTAGAGCTGCTAGTGTGGGGGCCTAGGGCCAGGAAGATGTGGGATCACTTTATAAGCTGGGTGACCCTGATCAGGTTGGTCAGGTTCTCTGAGTTTCAGTTTCCTTTTCTGTATAATGGCAATAATGATATCACCCAAGAGTCATTCAAATGAGATAAGCTATGTAGTTCTTATCATCTAGACCAGTGATGGGCAAACTACAGCCCACAGGCCAGATGGGGTCCCCTGAAATATTTTATCTGGCCAGGCGACATTCTTCTTAATCTGACGAATACACTGAGTAGGATACAATACAATGAAACTTCGAAAGAGTCGCCTTAGAAACAGACTGACAGATGAGCATTTCCTTTCCTTTGGCCCCCTCTTTAAAAAGTTTGCCCATCACTGACCTAGTCCATTCTCTTTGTTTTTTATATAATCCAAGATCTAAGATCCCCCAGCTCTGGGCATGGGTTCGATCTTGGATGCTCCTCCAAAAGGCCACTCTCTCTTTGGTTTAGATTACTCCAGTGCAGAGTCGATGATGGGAAGTATCAGTATATAAATAAATAAGTTTTACGTTTGGGTTTGAAGAATGTGAGTAAAAGGTGTCGCCAGCTCCCTTCCAAGTACTCTAAGTAGCAAATACGCTCATTAGGTACAAGACAGGGTTGTCTGAATAGGCAGTTCTCAGATGAAGAAATCAAAGCTATCAATAATCATGTGAAAAAAATGTTCTAAATCCCTCTTGATTGGAGAAATGCAAATCAAGGCAACTCTGAGGTACCACCTCGCACCTATCAGATTGGCCAACATGACAGTAAAGGAAAGTGATAGATATTGGGGGGAAGATGTGGCAAAATTGGGACACTAATACATTGCTGGTGGAGTTGTGAACTGATCCAACCATTCTGGAGGGCAATTTGGAACTATGCCCAAAGGGCTATAAAACAATATGAACCCTTTGATCCAGTAATACCACTACTAGGCGTGTATCCCAAAGAGATCATAAAAAATGGGAAAGAACCTGTCTGTTCAAAAATATTTATAGCAGCTCTTTTTGGGGTGGCAAAGAAATGGAAGCTGAAGGGATGTCCCTCTTTTGGGAAATGGCTGAACTGTAACTGATGATCCCAGTGGAGAAAGAACTTGTCCAGAGACTCACAGCCAGTTGGTAGCAGAGCTAAGTCTATACCACAACTCTTGAGACTCCTAATCACGTTTTGCTTACTCCAGGCTTTAGGAGACATGGGCTAGGCCTTGTTATTTGTTATTTGAGGAGTTCAAAGTTCTAAAAACTTGGGTTATCAGCACTCATAGTTCTTGGACATATGAAAATTCATTGCCGCTAGGCTTTTTGCCTATTCCAGAAACTGAGTCACCCTCTAATTGCTTTAATAGCTAGTTGGTGCAGTCTCCCATTGGGCAGGTGTGTACCTGTCTGGAAAAAGACAATCTCGTAGGTGGCTACATATGGTAGGCACATTGTATCTGGTCTGTCATAGTGGAAGAAGGAAGGAAATGGGATTAGCACTCAAGCAAAAGGAGGAAAATAGCAGACTTGCCATTCATTTCACCATCAACACCATCATTCATATTACTTCTCTCAGTAGACAAATGAGACGAGAGGAAGAGAATGAAGGAAAATGCAGGTTTTGGCATGATCCAGATTAAAAGGAAGAAACTTAGGAACAGGGGAACATTTCAAGGGGGAGGATCTGTCTAGGGCCAAGCTATGCTTCCAACGAGTTTTTTTTTCTTTTTTTTTTAACCCTTAAACGTCTGTGTATTGGCTCATTGGTGGAAGAGTGGTAAGGGTGGGCAATGGGGGTCAAGTGACTTGCCCAGGGTCACACAGCTAGGAAGTGTCTGAGGCCGGATTTGAACCTAGGACCTCCTGTCTCTAGGCCCGGCTCTCAATCCACTGAGCTACCCAGCTGCCCCCTCCAAAGAGTTTTTATATCTTCTGTATATGGAGGTTTTGTTGGGCTAGGCCAGTGGCTCCCAAACTTTTTTGGCCTGCCTCCCCCTTTCCAGAAAAAATATTACTTAGCGCCCCTATCACATACTATCACTGCCCCCTCACAGTTATTCACTGCCCTCAAATGTGGCCATCACCGCCCTCCCTGGATCACTGCAGCATCCACCAGGGGGCGGTGGCGCCCACTTTGGAAATCACTGGGCTAGGGCTTGGTGCCTTAGTTGCCCTCCTGAATTCCATCCCAGAATCCTGGACCACTGGTGAGAAGGGAGATGGCCCAGTGCAGTGCAGTCAGAACTCCCTTGGCTTCAGATTCCACCTCTGAGACTTAATGCCGCCATGTGATCTGGGACAAGCTAGTTATTCTCCTTGGGCCTCAGTTTCCTCCTCTGGAAGATGAAGAGATTGGGTTGGATGGCCTCAGAGGTTCCTCCCAGCTGGTAGTCCAAGGTCTTAGGATCTTAAGAAATGAAAATGATTTAGGAATGAGTAGTTTGCTGTAGAATAATCCTCATAGCTCACATTTCTAGAGCACTTTAAGGTTTGCAAAACACTTTGCAATTATTAACCCATTTGATCCTCACAACAACCCTGGGAGGGAGGTGCGGTTGTTATAATACCTATTTTACGGTTAATGAAACTGAGGCACAGAGGTTCAGTGACTTGCTCAGGGTCCCATAGCCAGTAAGTGGTTAAGTCTGAATTTACAGGCAAGTCTTCCTGACTCCAAGCCCAGCTTTCTGTACTCTGTAGTGCTGCCCAGAGTCCTCAAGAGTGACCGTGAGCTTGGGGTACTAGAGCGAATGGTGGGCCTGGAGGGGTAAGGGAGACAGGACTAATCATTCCATCTTTGGCATTTACTGTGTAACTAACTATGAATAAGACACAGAACCTCTGGGAGGCTCAGTTTCTTCAGCCACGTGTTCGACGCACAGTAGGTGTTTAATAAATGCTTATGGACTTGCTGACTCACTTTCACTATTTCCTAACTTGACAGTGAGTTTCAAATGAGGTAACATAAACTATTTTGCACTTTAAAACTCTCTCTAAAGTCAAAGTAATTATCTCCTCACCCTCCCTTCATATTGAGGAATAGAGATTTGGGCTCTCCCTCACCCCCAGCATCTAGGACGGGCCAGGTGCCGCCTGAACTCTCTCAACTTCCTTTCCAAACAACTTGAGAATACAAATCAAATTTTAGAGCCACTTTGCCAACAAAAGGTCAGAGTGAGATATGTTTCCTTCCTAAGACAACTTAGGAGGTCAGCAGGAAAGATTTGTGACTGCAGAATGGGAGCCATCTTGGAAGTCAGCAGCAACACCAGTGGCAGGCCTTAGAGGTGGTTTGTGACAGCAGCAGCAGCTCCAGCAGCTCTCAGCCCACAGATGGTAAGGAGGTCGTACCACTGATCAGAAAGAGATTACAGAGCACCTTTTGCTCACACTGGGTACGGCTGATTTTAATTGGCGATTCCTAGTTCTGGGTTGCAGTTCCACGGTGGAGAGGAGCTCTTGTGCTCATTCACAAGGGGGCAGAATGACTTCAAAAAAACCTGGGAAGACTTAAATGAACTGATGCAAAGTGAAGGGATGCTGCAGGGAACCTAGAAATCAGAACCAAGCGGAACTAAGAGAACATCGTTCTTGATCGGCTTTGAATGCCTTAGTTATTCTGAGCAACACAATGATCCAAGACGGTTCTGAAGGATTTAGAATTGAAAATGTTGTCCACCTCCAGAGAAGGAACGAATAGTCTGAATACAGACCAAAGCATGCTTTTTATACTTTCTTTCTTTTTCTTCGGTCTGTGTTTTCTTTTGCAACATGACTTCTCAGGCATAACCAATATCAAATTGCTTGCCTTCTCAGTGTAAGGAGAAGAGCTGGGAGAAATGAGAGAATCTGGAACTCAAAATTGTAAAAAGAAAAGAAGGTTGAAACTAAACTATAAAATTTGAAAATAAATGTTCATCGATCAGTCGATTTGCATGACATACATCATCAAGAGAACCTGAGTTCCCCAAGGGTAGGACTGTGATGTTTTAAAAATCACAATTCCCCAGTTCCCACAGTAGATTCTTGTTCGTAATATGTTCTCAACAGTGTTTGTGAATTCTGGTCAATGAGGACAGTCTTTGGCTCTGATTTCTGTGTTCCTTGAATCATCTGTCTCCACTGTGCCCTCTGAAGGCCAGATGGCAAAATCCTAGCTCAGCTCCTCTCACAGGTGGAAACAAGGAAACTAGGAAGGTTGGAGACTGAACTGGTAGGGGCAGACAAGAATGCACAAATGACAAGTATTTGGAAAGATCACAGAGGTGAAGGTCCAATGCCAACCTTAGTCTGCCCTTGAAATAACTCTGACTCTGTTCCTTTGACTTATCCCAGATAGCATATTTGACTTTGTTAGCATTTTCTCCAATGGTATGAGTTCAACTGAATAGTAATTGGTATGTCAGTATCATCAATGCCCAGATCACATGCAGAGCTGGGAGGGATGTTCCCCTCCACGTAGGGAGTGACAAATGGATCCCCAAGTGACTGATGTATGGGAATTGCTGTAGAATGACTGCAAGCTGAGTAGGTAGACGTCATGCTGTAAGCAGGTCTGGCCCTACACAAAGAGTTCTGCTCTCTTGGCTTGATTTCCAGAACAGTCTTTCTTAGTCATATAGGATGGGGTAAGAGGAGATTTTTGGAGGGGGAGGTTGAGGCACTGATATCTATATATCTCTCTATATTGACATTGGCTGTTTTGAGACATTGAAGTTGACTTTGGATCACAGCCTCAGTCAGCATATACTAGGGCATTTTTGGTGAGCCAGCATACTTGAAAAGGAAGATATGAAGTCTTTGTCTTTGTTTTTACAACATTGAGTTATAGCATGGTAGAACTGGAAGAGATTTCAGAGATCTTCTAGTCCAAGGATTCTTAACCTTCTTCGTGTCCCAAATCTCTTGGACAGGCTGTTTAAGCCTTTGGAACCCTTCTTAGAATAACATTTTTAAATGCCTACAATAAAATCGTAGAACTACAGAGGAGATAATTGCACTAAAATATAGTTATAAAATATTTAAAAAACATGTTCATAAACTCCACATTAATAACCACAAGTGGAATTTTATCCTTTCATTCTATATATGATAAAACTGAGGTGCAGAGAGGATCAGTGGTCAGGTCATCCTGCCAGTTAGCATAGCTGGGGTGAAAACAGAGGGTTCTTTTACTAATACCTGCTAATGCCCTATTGATTAAATACTTGTTACCTTCAATTAGATATCGCCATGAAAAGAAAATACCATTGGATTCAAGATTTAAGGAAATCAGACCACCTCGGGCCAGAAGGGTTCATGCACATCACTTACAGTGTGAAATCTTCCCTTGTGCATAGCTACCATCAGCTATTTGCCTCTTTTTCATGGATCTAGTTCCTACACTTCAGGATTCAAAACCTGACCATTCGGTATGAAAGTTACTACTCTGGGATCATCAGTCCTTAATAACCCTCGGCAGCAACCTTGAATACCCTTGTTCCGCTTGCTAAATTTAAGCCAATAGTTTTTCTTCCTTGGAGACATCCTCCTTACTCAATTTCTGTTTAGTTTAGACAGAACTAAAGCTCTAAGGTCAACATGATAACCAGATGCAAGCATAATCACTTATTAGAGTTAGGAAATGGTATTTTAATTACCACTTTTATGTTAAGTTACTCTGCTTACTCCATCATCTAAACCAGTGGTTCCCAAACTTTTTTGACCTACCGCCCCCTTTCCAGAAAAAATATTACTTAGCTTACTTACTTTTATACTATCACCGCCCCTTTACAGTTATTCACTGCCCCCAAATGCACCTGTGGCCATCACCCCCACCCCCCACCCTGGATCGCTGCAGCACCCACCAGGGGCAGTGGCGCCCACTTTGGGAATCACTGATCTAAACTGAAGCTCAGGTAACCTTTAGTCACCTCTAACCTTTGATTCTTCCTTTCTTCTTTTTTTAACTCAAAAATATTTTATTAATATTCTTCCTTTAATCTCACTGTCACTTCCCAATGACTCCCTGCTAGCCTCCCTTATAACAAAGAAATAGCCATGCAAAACAAGATTAATATATTTGTTACATCTAAAACCATATGCCTCACTCATATTTTTTAAAAATTCATTTATTTATTTTTATAATTTTTATTTAAGTATTTTTCCATGTTTACATGATTCATGTACTTTCCCTACCCCTTTCCCGTCCCCCTTCCAGAGCCAACAAACAATTTCACTTGGTTATACATGTATTATCATTCATATATTTTGTACATCATGCTTTTGCTGAAAAGCGGGGGGCATCTCTCACCATCAGATCCTGTGAAGTCATGATTTATTCAGTTCTGAAGTCTTTATTTTTTAATTTTCAAACATTGTTAGTATCTTTTATTTTACATTATTTTCATTTCTAAAAATTTCTCTCCCTCTTCCTTAATGAGCACCCCATCCCTGATAACAAAGAACAAATAAGAAAGGGGGGAAATTGATCAGTTGATTTGATAGTAATGAAATGTTTCATATCCTTGGTCCCCCTCCTCTGGAAAAAATGAAGGGAAATGTATTTGCTCATCTCTTGTCTGGGTTGAAACTTGGTCATCATAATTATAGCATTCCCTTTACATTTTTCCTTTCCCTATATAGCGTTGTGTTGATAGTGAGAGCTGGTCATTGCACATATAATTAGTATAGTTTGGCTTATTTCCCTCTGCATCTGTTTATGGTATTTTTCCTGTGCTTCTCTGAGTTCTTCATATTCACAGTTACTTATGGCACAGCAATGTATCATTCTATTTATGTACCACAATTTAATATGTTCCCTAATTGATGGGTACTTGCTTTGTCCCTGGTTCTTTGCTATGAACAGAACCATTGTTGCTATGAATATTTGTGTACATAAAAGACATTCCTTTCTGTCTTTGAATTCCTTGGGTGTAACTCTAGCAGTGGGATCTCTAGGTCAGAGGACACGGGCATTTTCACTGTTTTCTTCTTCACACTAGTCTAAATCGCTTGCCACTGCAGTTGGACTGGTTCACAGCCCCAACCACGTATCCACACGCCTATCTTCCTGTGGTCCATTCGGTATGGATGATATCTTTTGGCATCTTTTGTACATCTTGAGAGAATGATGACATCTCCCTTGGGTGCAGGAATTATTTCGTTTTTTGTCTTTTTTGCCCCACTACCTATCCCAGAACCTGGCCTTAAGTAGGAACTTAACAAATACTTAATTTACTAAATTAAGTTAAATTAAATTAACAAATAATTAATAAATACATGTTGGTTTATTGATTCTTGCCAGTTTGCTGAGTTTGAAGGGAACTATGAATGATTTTGACCAGCCTTTCTCTTACCCTTAGGGATTCCAAGTGGACTTTTGTATAGCTGTTAATGTTGTAGTTCTTTTGCGAATTGTTCGTTCATGTTATTTGAACCTTTATTCACTGGGGAATGGCTCTTGGTCTTATGTAGTTGTTATAGTTCTCAATAGGGAGGATATTATCATCAAAGATATTTTATGCACAAATTTTCTCCAGCGAATAGCTTCCCTTCTTTTCCAAGCTGCATTCATTTTATACGAAAGTCTTTTGGTTTCATGTAATCAAAATTATATATTTTATGAGTTTTTTTAGTTTCCTCTATTTCTCATATGATTAAGTACTCTTCCCCTCCCCCTAGACACTTCTTTTATTCTCTTCTTTCTTTATGGCGTTATCTTTAATATTCAAGTTGTTTATCTGTTTCATATAGTTTATGGTATAAGAATTTGGTCCAACTCTTTTTTTTTGCCTTTTTAATTTAGGAGTTCTTCTTTAAGTATTTAATTAATGTTCTTGGGCTTATTAAATATAGATTTGAATTAAATTGTTTCTGATTCTTGGTTGCCTAGCCTTTTCCAAAGTTCTACTTTAAACAATTTTTAAGCAGTATGAAATAGTTGGGATGATTACTGCTTTTATAGTATAATTTGAGGTCTGAAAGTAAAAGTTCATTTTCATTCCTGCCTTTTTCATTATATCCCTTAAGATTCTAGATCTTGCATTCCCCCAAATGAATTTAGTTCTGTAAATGCTTGGTAGTTTGGAATGGCACCAAGTCTATAAATTCATTGAGGTGGTATCATCATGTTTTTAACCCAGCCCAGCCATAAGCAATGACTTTCCCTTGAATCATTCACGTTGTTTCTTACTCCCTTGTACGGTATTTTGTAATTGCATTTGGGGAAGTTAAGTAAGTGTATAGAAGCTTTCACCAAAGTGAGCAAAATGATCTCTTAGTTGCCAAATGTAATTGGCTTTCCTCAATACCAGCCTGGTCTCTTGCTCTCTTCAGCATTTACTTACCGTTTCCTCTTGGTTGTTTCCTTCTCTCTAGGCCTTTGCGATACCCCCTCCTCGCTCTGGATTTGTTGCCTACCTATCCGAGAATGCCATTATACACTCTCTGTAGTTATTTCCAAAGTCTTTGTCCTAGACCCCCTACTCTTCTTTCTTTGTACTTTCCTGCTTTGGTGACCTCATCAGTTCTCATGGGCTTAATTATCATTTCTATACGAAGGACTCCCAGATCTGGCTGGCTGGCCCCAGTCTCTCCCTAAGCTTTAGTCTTGCATCACCAGTTGACTATTGGACATGTCTAACTGGATGGCTCAGAGACATCTCCAAATCAAAATGTCTAAGACCTTCAGATTTTTTATTCTGAATCCGACAAACACCAAATCAAAGGAGAATTTCTTTCAAATAATTTAGGATGAAAAATGCTTTCCACCTTCAGAGAAAGAACTGATGGAGTCTGAAGGCAGATCAGAGCATACTATTTTTTACTTTGTTTTTTTCCGGGTTTGTTTTTTATTGTCTGTATTTTCTTTCACAACACGACTATTATGGAAATATGTTTTGCATGATTGCACATGTATAATCAATTGTTGCCATCTCAGGGGGTGGGGAGGAGATGGAGGAAGGGAGAGAATTTGGAACTCAAAATTAAAAAAAAAACTAAAGTAAAAATTATTTTTACATGGAATTGAGGAAAATATTATTTTAAAAAATAAAATGAACATTTCCATATCTCTTGTTTAAGCAGAAAAAAAGAACTGATTGTATGTGAAACTGCAGACTCCATTATATTCAGCTTGCCTTTCTTGTAAAATAGATAAGTTCAAAATGTCGCTTTCAAAGCTGTTCTGTTTATTGGTGATTCTTTCTGACATTCTTTCTGTCTCCTTTTGTACATTAAAAAGGCTTCTGTGACTTTCTTTTCTTTCTTTTTTCCTTGGACAGACAGAGGGAATATCCTTTATTTAGCCACTTCCCCTCCCCTTCTCCCACATGTCCCAAATTGAAAAAGAAAAAAAGAAAAACCCAAGTCATAACAAACGTGCAGAGTTGAGTAAGACAAAAGCTCCCATATTATTTGACATCGTGAGCAGTGCTTTGGAATAGTGCTTGTTCAGTGCCTTGATTAGAGTTCAAAGGCTTTTAGAGTGTTTTGCCTTTTCCGATATTGATGGCGTTTTGTAGACCCTCTTCTCCTGGTTCTGTTCTCCCTACTCTGCATCACTATGTACAAGTCTTCCCAAGTTTCTCTAAAAAAATCTCCCTTTCATAATTTCTTATGGTATAATAATATGCCTTTACATGCCTACGCCATCATTTGTTCAGCCATTTCCCAGTTGATCGGTATCCCCTTGCTTTCCACTTCTTTGCTATAATGAACAGAACTGGGCATGTGCAAAATATAGGTCTGGGGTACCCTTTACTTTAAGATCATTTTTCCACATCAAAGGGTATGCAGAATTGTGACTTCTCAGCATAGGAAGTCATTGTCCTTTCTCCCAAACATCCCTGGCACTGTGGTGAGTACAGTCTACCATTCAGTCCCCGAAGTTCACAACCTTGGAATTATCCTCGATGGATTCCATATCACTCACTCTACTTACCATATCAGGTGCCAATCTCATGATTTCTCTCTCCACAGAGCTCCATCCCTTCTTTAGGCACTTTTCACCTTTGATCTGGCCTTTTGTAATTAGATTCCTAATTAGTCTTTTGGCCTTGCATATCTTCCAACTCCATTCCATCCTCCATACCATTGTCAAAATGATTTTCCTAATACAGAAGTCTATGTCGTTGCCTTACTCGGTCACATCCGGTGACCAGTTCCTTATTACCTTTAGGGATGAGGTAGAATAAACAATAATACTTTGTTGTTTTCACAGACCATAATTTGTTCAGGCATTCCCCAGCTGACTGGCACTTACTTTGTTCCCAGTTCTCTTCTATAACAAAAAAAAATGCCGCCATGAATGTTTTTGTACATATGGGACCTTTCCTTTTGTTTTGGATCTCTTTGGCTGCATTGCCCGGCTGAATTCTCAGTCCCCTTTCCTTCATGAAATCCTAATGCTTTGTTCCCCTCTAACCTGTGGCTCTGAACAGGACATGTTTGGCCTGTCTAAGCTTCCCTCCCTGATCCTTTCATTCATATGGCTGAATAGAATCCATTTCTCCTTTGTGTAGGATCAGTGGGGGGTTGGGGCTGAGGATCCCGACAGACAGTTCTGCCGTAAGTCCCAAGCCTGAGAGCTTGCTTTTGCTTACTGAGGTTGGCATATGGAGTTGGCCATAGATGGGGCTGCTGAATCGAGGCTCTACGTTTTCGTGCATTACTTCATAAGATTTTTATCTTATGATATGACATGGTGGCTGAGAGACAGGTTTTCTACCTTCTTCTCTCGTAGATTTAGCTTTAATTGTTGTCACTTCTTTCTTTTATTCTCACAAATTTTATTTCTTTCATTGTCACAAATTCCTTGCTTTCCATCTTGGGGGGGGGGGGTTAGAAGTTTGTAGAAAGCAACTATTCAATGATCTTACTGATCACTCGATTTCTTCTGTGTTTCTAATAAATTACAAATTCCGCCCCCCACCTCCTTTCTAGCTCCCTGAAACCAGCCTTCTTTTTCTTCATATTTCTAATATTAGACCTCCTAAGCGTTTTTTATTCAAAATGATCTTCGTCCTTTTTTGAATGAAGCCTTTGCCACATACAGGTATTCCTTCCACATCACAACTTTCCCCGTCGTGGCTTCTGGTACATCATGAGTCTGGCATAAGAAAGTACATAGGAATTTGGGGGGAGTTTTGCAGAAACTACAGATGTTATGAAAAGGCCAGCAGACAGCACAGAAAACGTTTAGAAACTCAGAAATGCACAAAGTATATGTAGATATAGTAGAGCAGAATATCAATATGTTTTATCTTTTAGTAGCATAAATACACAGAACTTTTTTTAGAGTTAAAAGAAATACAAAAATTAAAGTTTTCGAAAAGAATGTGAAAGCCAGCAGGTGACACGCAAAGGCTGGAAATGCTAACAATGACCTACATATAGCCCGTGACCAAATAGTTAACCCAGATTTTACAGTAAGGTACTATGCACATTCCATAGAAGAGACAGCAGAAATTTAGACTTCTCTGGTACGAAGGTAAAAATTGAAAAATTTACATTTAAAAATTTTCCCGGGATTTCCCAGAATGTGGGACACTGCACGCCCAGCCCATGCAACGGGGAAGGGCTGTTTGTATTTTGACCACAACAAAACTGTTCTTAAATACATTTTTACCCATTGCCTCCTCATCCCTAGCCACCGGGGCTTACGTGCATGAAAACAAATCAGAGAATGAAGATGGAAAATTCCTTGAAGTGAAATTGATTTGAGAAGAGGCCTTTGCTACGTCGGGTCGTTTGTATATCCAGAAGAAGAGTACTTGACAAGAACCGAAGAGAGAGAGAGAGATACAGATGTCCAAATGGTGGCACTGACGCTGAATATCATTATCTCCTCAAGTGTTTACTCACTGGAGGCTTGGCACTGCCTCCAGGCCTAGAGCTATGGGGGTTCTAATTAGGAGGCTCTTGTAAGTGCCTTGTGCCAGTCCCTATTGTGGAAATTCGAAGTGTAACCGAATTTGGAATCATTGTGCTTGGGGCAAAGGGTGGAGACGAGTGAAACTTAGCAGCTTGTTTCCCTTGCCAGCCATTTGTTTATAGGTCACCAGCTAGGTGGCATTGAAGGAGGACTCGGATAGTTAGACAGATAAGGGCTTTTGAGTTAAAAGTATGTCCTCATTAGAGGGAGCTTCTTTCATTCCATCTCACTGAGGGATGAGGATCATGTCATGATGGAAGAAATGTCTACATTTCACCAAGCTTTTCACATTTTCCACATTTTTTTGCTTCGTGCTTGTCACTAGGCTGGGATCTTCAGTTGCATGGGCAAACCCACGAGGGTGGCCACCCATCTCCCAGGGATAGTACCACACTTCTAAAACTCGTCTTGCTATTGAATTCCGAACAAACAAGTCGCCCTTCCATTCTTCTTGTCAGTGAATTCCACATACACATTTCTTGTCTCTTTGGTTACTCTGTGCGGGTGCGAGGATGTGGGGAGGGAGCATATAAAAAAAAAGACCAGGGAGGTTTCATGACATTAATGAAGAGTTTGGTCGGAATTGAAAACACTAGCTTGTATAATCCTAGCCATAAAAATCCTAGTGGAGACGGCTAGTGGCCGGTGGAAGCAGGTACCTGAGGTCACGGTTCATTGGCATCAATCCTGCTTGACAAGTGTTTGTCTGAGTAGCAGTCTGTATAATTGTTCATTATTCCGTTTGTTATGCATACGGCAATTAATTTGGTAGTGATTTACTTTTCTTGATAATGAGATATAGTGATTAGAATGTGTTTTATATTACGCTGGAGTTTTCTTTTTTATATAACTCCGATTGAAAACAGCAGCCAAGCCTGGTGGCAGGTTGGTGGCCTGGAGCCTTTGGGAGGTAGGGGAAGGCTAGACACCAGTAGGCTCAACTGTCTTTTGCTAACATGTCCCCAGTAACTACATCCTTCTGAGACTGATGCCATTCATGTCACTGAGAAGCTTATGGTAGTAGAAGAGGCCTTAGTGTGTAGGTTCATTATTCTACATCCCCGTGATGGACTTACGAGAAGATAGAGAGCAGAGACACCCAGGATGGGCAGATGTGGATGTGCCGTGATATGAACACAGTACCTGGCACATGGTAGGCCCTTAATCGATGTATATTGATTGATTGAGCTGCATCGTTGTGGGGGGAATCCGCACATTACTGACATTCCATAACTATTGAAACCTTTAGTTTCCTTCAGTGTTTAACAACTAAGCGCCACCAGGAAGCTTTACGGATTCCTTCATTTTCCAGTACCATCCCCGCCAAGGGATTTCCTTGCATGTGTTTGTAAGTGTATATAATTGTGCAAATGTGAGTATGTTTCTCCCCTGAGATTCGAATGTAATCTCCCTGAGGGCAGGGACCATTTCACTTTTGTCTCTGCATCCCCCAGAGCTGACTAAGGAGCCTGGCACACAGTAGATGCTTAACAAATGTGTGCTGACTGTCAAGCATACTAAAGTAATAACCCGGTCTCAGTGAAGCAGCCAGTTGTATATCTCCGTGTCTTTGGCTAGTCAAAAGAATGCCTACTCATTGGGGACTTTTATACACTCAACACATCACTCTTGCAACCTTGAGGAAGGGACTTCCCCTAATGTGATCTGGGGCCCCACTGAACAGAGAAAGAATTATTCCAATGGCAGCTCGTGGCTAGAGGTGTTTCCTCCCACCTTGACTGCCCATCTCAAGGGACTCTTTTCCATAGTGTCCTACTCACGCGCCCCAGAGACTCAACCCAACAGGCTATTGCCTTCCTTCCTTTATTTCACATTGTGCAGGGGCTCCCTGTCACTCATCTCTCCCCTTCCCCAAGACCAGCCCATCTGTTTTTCTGGCCATACATTGCTTGGATGGATTCGTTTACTCCATTTCTGCTATTCAGTTCCTTCTTCACAATATGTTCCAGCCCTTCCCCCTTCTCTCCTTTCAGCACACTTCCCTTCCTTTCCCTTTCAGGAGTCCTCAGGTTCAGTTCTTTGGAGACGGTGGCGTTCCATCTCTTGTAGTCGTCTGATATCGTTGGGAGCGTATTGGTATTAATAAGATAGGATTTCATTTTAGTTGATTAGAACTGATCCAAATGGGGCAGGGGGAGGCGGATGAACCCAGATTGGGCTGAAAATGAGGGGGTCCTACCTAGTTCATCAGAACGAATGGGCACAAGTTACGGGAGTGGCTTTTCTGATTAGCCAGATGAGTGTCTCCCTTCCAGTGGCAGGGTGGGAGAGTCTAAAGAAAAAGAACATAGAGCCCTGCAAACTGGCTGTTTCTAATTGGATTATCAACAGAAATTTCCCTTTTTCATCTAGGTGTGGAGTCGACGGAAGTGCTCGAGATCCAATTGTAAAGTGTGTGCCACAGAGGAGCATTAATGCCAGTGTATTTGTGGTGTGAGGTGTGAAGCGTGTTAGCTGCATGCCAGTATGGGAGGGTTCGTGGGAGGTCTATCACAGTTCTCTTCAGGGAAGGAAGAAATGATTTCTCAATTAAAAGTGAATGCTCAGGGAAGCCTGTTACCTGCTTTAGATACTCTCTTAGGACTTCAGGGAGGGGCCAAGAAAGAGCAGAGAATGGAAAGCCGTCTGCTGAGTGTTGGAAATGAGAACGGTGTCAGAGAGAAATGAGCGTACCTCTTGAATGGGAAAGAACCTTGGGAGATTGTTGAGTCCAACTTGTCCACTTAACAGATGAAGAAACTGAGGCCCAGGGAGAGGAAGGGCCTGAGTTCTCTTTCTCCTGATGCACAGCCTCTTAGTTCTGGTCAGGCTATGCGTGCCAACTGTAAGAGGGGAAAATAGATATTTAAGGTATGGTCGCCAGAAATCGCATTAACTCGAATTCCATCTACACACAACTAGCTTTTCATTCCCAGGTTGCTTTGCCTTTTGACCTATTCTCTTGAATCAATTTCTGTGACCCTGCTCTTAAACTTTATTGATTTGAATTGGGACCATTCTGATTCGGTGTGGCCTCTTGCAATTCTGGTCGCTTCTATTTTGGTCAGCTCTTTTTGGAATCAGAAAATTCTGAACTAAACAGAGTAATGTTTGGGGATAACGAGTCTTCATTAAAGCCATGAGGCCTAACAGAGTCATTCCTCTGTGTGTGTGTCACATCCCCTTACCAGGTTCTGACATCAGAGACGACCGCAACCAGTGTCCTCACCCACTCAGCCGGATCAAGGGCTCTTCACCTGGACTCTGTGAATAGCTTTAGAGCCTCTATGGGCTTCGTCAGTATTTTATGAATGAACGTTTAGCTCATTCTAGGACACTAATGGAGTCACAGAGTTTGGGGAGTTGGAAGGGATCTTATGGAAGATCTAGCCCAGGAGATTTTACTCTCCTTGATGATATGGACGCTTTAGGCAGTATAATGAAAGATAAGGACCTCCCCTTTTAAAATCATATTTTTTTCATAATTAAAGGAAATTCTAAATTTTTTTTCTCATCCAAGATCACAAATCCCCTGAAATCTATCCACCGACTCTAGGTCAAGAGTCTTCAATTGAGTCTGTCCTCTGACCTAAAAGATGAATGACTTGTGAAGTATTCCTCACAAGTAGGGATGAAATCACAGAGACAAGATGAAAATGCATCTAGGGTGGGGGTTCTTCACTTTTCTTGTGTAATAGACCCACTTAGGAGTCTGGCGAACTCTGTGGGCCCCTGCTCAGAAAAATGTTCCTAAATGCATTAACTAAAAACATAGGATTACAAAAGAAACCCATCGTATTGAAAGAAAGGTGTCATTGTGCCCGTCCACGTTCATGGACCCCTTGGGGAATCTGTGGACCCCAAGTTAATGTTTTCTGATATGATATCTTTGTTTCCTACGAGGTAGGCCCTTCTATATTTGGAAAACTTGGGTTGTTGTTTTGTTTGTTCTTTGTACACTGTGACAAATGTGAATAATACCCCACCTCCCTTCTGAGGCTTTACCATGGCGTGAAGGTGACCAACCATGACATCTCCAAGTCCATAGTAGCAAAATACAAATTCTGGAAAGTCTTAGCAAGAGGGGAAAGTTTGAAGTATGGCCCTGCTTATGTTGCTGTTGCAGGAGGACTAGCCTTACTCAATGGGAAGAGGCTCATCGGTGAATATGATGGCCAGAGGTTGATGAATATGGTTAGCCAGAGCAACTCACTCTGCCAGATAATAGAGAGGAGGTCTCTGATGGTGGAAAACAAGTCCACACTGACAGAATCAAATATTCCTGAAGCAGTGATGACTCAAATGCATGTGACATATAATACTCACTAAGACCTTCTTTAAAACAAATTTATGGGCTCGGTAATATGAATCTTGTTGTGCCCATGTTACAGAAACTGAAGCACCCTGAGAAGTTAGATGACTTATCAATGGTTACCAAGCCAGTAGGTGTCTAAGATTCCATTTGAACCCGATTCTTTAGCATTCTTTCCTCTATAATCTGGCTCCCTGTAACCTTTACCCAAGCATCCTCCTTTCATCTCGTAGAGTAGCAGTCTCTTAACTAGGAGTCATAGCATAATCCCAGGGGGTACGTGAGCCACAAATTCGAGAGAGAGAGGACAGGTCACATTTAGCCCTGATATTCTAGCCAGTTGTTGACCTCATCTCTGAAGCAACCTTACTGATCTATATCTTCCACCCTACCTCCCTATCTTTCTGTTGCACAAGCTTCCAGCCTTGTTCTTCCTGAGTCTGTTGGTGGCCCTTCAGGGCAACTATTCCCTACAATTATCCAAAGGGCCTGGGCAGGTACCTTTGGGGAAATTCTATTTCCATGCCTTGCTGCTGAAATGATCTCCTGATTGCAGCAGGTACCCCTCAGAGCAGGGGTCGGCAACATATGACTCTCGAGCCATATCTGGCTCTTTCGAGGGCCAGATATGGCTCTTTCTGCAGGAGCCATAAAGTCCATTTTTTTTTCAGGTGCCGTTACAGGAGCGGCACTGTGAGCACTGCACGGCTCTCACGAAATTACATTTTTAAAAAATGTGGCGTTTATGGCTCTCACGGCCAAAAAGGTTGCCGACCCCTGCCTTAGAGGATGGAGGACAAACTCTGCACTTGGAGAGAGTGACAGAGTGAGTAAGAACCTTAAGTTCACTTGTTTTATTTTGGGTGAAACAGAGTGAGTCATACAGAATGAACAGGCTCTGATGGATTGTTATCTGGATTACAAATTCATCACATTACCTATCTCACCAATCCCACTCATCTTCCAAACATCCTTCTGACTGCTGAGAGTACCATCAGCCTTTCAGTCACCCAGGTTCACAACCTACTGGAAATCTTGGACTTCTCATTTTTTTCTCCTAACATCCACATGTTCTATCAGTTGCCAGTCTCCTTAGCCAATCAGGCTTAATCTCCTTCCTCATCTCTTAAATATGTATTTTGTTGGTATCTGCAGTCGCAACCACAGCTAGGATCTATATTATCTCTCTCCTAGGCTATTGTGAAGGCCTTCTCTTTGGTGTCCAAGTTGAAAGTCTCCCCTTACTCCAGTCTGACCTCCACATAGTTCCCAAAGGCATTTTCTTAAAGACTTCATGTCATTCCACTGCTCAATAAATTCCAATAATTTTTTAAATCTTCATTTTTAAAAAAATATGTATTTGTTGAGTTTTATATTGTACGTAATTATTAGTGCATCACAAGTATACACAATGATACCTGGCCTATAGTAGATGCTCAATAACAATTTATTGATTGACATAATCATAAATAGACAAATATTGGTAGTGAATACTCATTATTATTTAGTGGGATAGGTAGGTGACCAAAAACATTTTGGGATCACTGCCCTTCTATCCTACTTCCAAATCTCTTTTGATATACTATCCCTTTAGCTACTCTGCACAGGGATTATGTACTTCCCCTTTAAGCATTCATTTTCCAGTATAAATACTCCTAGTTCCTTCAGTCATTCTCCTGTCTAGTTTTTTGGAATCAGTTCTAGATTTGGAGTCAAAGAACTTATTGCCTTGTGACCTTAGGCAAGTCTTTTCACCATGGGCCTCAGCTTCTTCCTGTATAAAAGGAAGTAAAGGTCCTAGATGGCTTCTGAGGTCCCTTCCTTCTCTCCATCTATGATCCTATGGTCACCTTCCTTGAGACAATGGGGGTTCTAGCTTTTCTCCATGTCTCTTTTAAAGTCTAGTATCCATAACTCAACATAACGCTCCTTAGTTCTAAATACTCTTGTCCTATTCTTGCAGCTACATCACCTGAATGACTGGATTGAGAATTGTGAGTTCGGGGTCTGTTCTTTCTGGAATGCTGCTCTCAATATCTGGCCCAGTGCTTTGTGCAGAGTAGGCGCTTAATAAATGCTTGGTAATGTTGAAGTTGAGTCATCTTGACCTTTTTTGTAATTTCAGAAATAAAGATCTTTTTCATGTGAACTGCTATCTTGCACGGCCTCTCCCAATCCTGTAATTGCACAGTTAAGTTTTTGAACCCAAGTATAGAACTTTACATTTATTCCTATTCATTTCATCTTGTTTGGTTTCTCCTTTTGCTGGGAAAGCAGCCTCATACATTGGAAAGCGTGGGATCAGGCATCAGACACTGGAGCCTGTTTACTACCTAGTGCGACTAGACGCTGGTTGCTTCAGCTCAATGAAGTTTCTCACTTTCTTCAGCTATCAAATCAGGGCTTCTTTTATTTGGTGACCTTGAAGGTCTCTTCCACTTGGAAATGATGACCATCCCATCTCCTTAGGTTTCTGGGGAACAAAATTTAGCTTTCTCCTACTTGTCCTGTTCTTTCCGACTTATTGGTGTCCTTTGGAGTTAATTGAAAAACAAAACAGCTTTGGAGTCGTTAGCTTTTGTTTTCGCTTTGTCATCTGTTAGCATCACATCTTTCCCTTGTTGAGAGCTTCTTTTTTCTTTGGGCAGATTCTTCTGCCAAAGAAGACTTGGCCTGTTTTTATTTCCTTTAGTGCTCTCGCAAACTTCTCTAAACTTCCGAGAGTTGGTCTTTAGATTTTTTTATGACTGACCTATTGTCAGTGTATAAGTCTACGAATACACTTTCTGGAGTACAACTGGGAAAGTTTGAACAAATCCAGCAGGACTAGCCATTAAGAAGAATAAAGGAAGGAAGGAAGTCATTCTTAGGCGAGATTATCTGAGTACGCAGAGACAGAAATAAAAAGTACAGGATGAAGAGGGAAGGACCGAATATTGAGAAAAGGGCCAAAACAGAGCCTTCTTGGAGTCTGAAGTCATCAGGCTTTGGCTGGAAATTTCAGAAATCCTTTCTTCCTGCTGAGCTGTCACGACCTTTCTCCTGGTGCCACAGACTTATTCTGTCCCTGCCCAGTGGTGGAATAAGACCTAAATGATCCTTTTTTGTCTGAAATCAGTTTACAGAGGGCCCAATGACAAGTTGAAAGCTTCCTTTCTTGCAAACAATACATTACACAGGAGTTGGAGATAATGTCAACTAGGCCCAAGGCTTCTAATCAGCCTCTTGCTGTGTGCTCAAAGTACTTTTCCAGTACAGCAAGTACTAGAGCTAGGCAGTGTCCCTGAGTAGCCTTTGTTCAGAAGTGCCTTAAACCAGCAAGTGCCTTGGGTCTGGTTTCAATGTTATTGACTATTCCAGCTTGCTTGGTTTCCGTTGACACCTCTTGGATATTGCTGCTAACTTCTATGATTACTTTTGAGTATTTCGCCTCTCCCCGCAAAGCTCAGCATAGCTCACTCACTTCCCCAAAGCCACATGCAGAAGTTTAAAGAGATGAATTTTAAATGTGGTGATAAAACACACTATGCACTAATTAGATGTCCTTACAAATGGCCCATCTTTTTTGTACGGGTATAGAAACAGACTTCTAAGAAAGTAATAAATGACTAGAACTTCATCGGCTCCCTCAAAGACATCTCACTGCTCTGTCCACAAGGACAATTTTGCTTACACACACACGGATGCAAGAATTCAGCTTCCCAAATAGGAAATGGAAGAGGCACAGTCAAGGTACTGGTGGGTCTTAACGTACACACAAGCTTAATAGGAGTCAGCAGTGCAGTGTGTTACCCTCTAAAGCACTGCATTCTTTGGTCACGCGATGGAATGAATCGTGTCCAGTACAAGGGAGGTGATATTCCTATTTGGCTTTACCTTGGTTGGGCAATTAGTGTACAAGCATTCATTAAGTGCTAATTATGTGAAAGAAAACAACCCTCCCCGCCAGTCAATTCCCCTCCAGCCCCCCATCTAGGAGTTCACTCACATTCTAAAGGGGAAAACGGCACGCACATAAATGGGCCTATGCAAGTTGTATACAGAGTAGATGGAAGGTCACCTTGGAGGAAAAGCCACCAGTAATTTGCCTCTAAATGCTCTCTGCTCTCTTCCCTATTACTGTGGAGGGCAATCTCTGTCCTCAAGGAGCTTACATTCCTACCAGGGGACATCATAAACGTATATCTCTATATGTTTACCCGTATACGTGTATATATTCATATACACACAAGAGATTCCGGGTCATTTTTGGCAGGGAAGGCACTAGCAGCTGGGAGATTCAGGAAAGACTTCATGTACAAAGTGGCGCCTGAGCTGAACCTTGAAGGAAAATGGGAATTCTAAGTGGAGAGACATTTCTTTTGAGAAAGGACTAGAAAAGCTCTGGATATGATATTTATGCAGAAATCTTGGACTATTGCCCTTAGGTTCCGTTCCTTTTTGAGCCACCGACTCAGGTGTATTGTAACCATGCTTTTTCCCTTCTCTATCTTCTTCCTTAATTTTCCCTTGTGCCAGTTGAAGTCTACCTGCTAAAGCATATCTTTTATTGTTTATTAGCATCCTCACTTAGCTTCCTGGTGAAGAAACCTTAGCTAATTACACTCCTATAAAAATAAAAAATTATAAAAAGCTTAGAGTCTTATTTCCAGGAAATGGTAAGTTATCTGAAAATGAGTTTATCTTGAAAAAAAGCCACTAAGGTAGGGATTTCAGAAAAAGGAGGGTGGCCTGGCAAGAGAATAACTGGAAATATTCTCTAATAGCTATTTATCATCTTGCTATATAGTTTAAAATCTACATGAGCAAGGCCATCAAAAATAAGGTTCCATATGAAATTGTTTGGCCTTTGTATTGTAAATGTTAACCACTGGTCCTCTAGTCAAAGAGTGAACATAACACATTTTTTCTCTAAGTGTCAGGAAGTCAGGCTCTGAAGAATCTCTGTGGTTTCATTGTTTCTGGCAATCCCACAAAGTGATTCTCATTTTCTTCCTGATCATCTAATTCTGCTACACACAAAGTCACTAAGGGAATGTCATCTTTCTGTCTGTCCCATTCACTAAGAAGTTGATTAGGAAGTTTGGGGGACAATTGCCCATCATCTTTGAAACTTCCAACTAGATACACTGTCTCGCCAAGATTTCTTGATATTTTCTAAGATAATACTTCTCAGAATCTTCCACCATCCTGCTCAGCATAATTTCACAAATGACTTCATATTGCAAACTAGTATTACTCTTGACCACCAGATCTCTCCACTTGGTGGGAAGAATCAGTCAGTCAGTTTCAGTTAACATTTAAGTGTTTACTATGTGCCAGGCGCTGGGCTAAGCCCTGGAGATATAAAGAAAGGTAAAAGACAGTATCTGCTCTCGAGGAGCTCCCAGTCTAATGAGGGAGACCATTTACAGACAACTAGGTACAAGCAGCTTATAGAGAGGATACACTGGAAATAATCAACAGAGGAAATGCACTGGGATTCAGAAAGATTCAAGATCATATTTTCCACACTGCCATGCACTTCCTCTCTCCCTCGCACTTCCTCATCCTGTTCTATTTTATAGGTGACAGTGTACAGATGGCTAAATCTAAGAACCTTACCACCCCACAGCCAATCATGAAAATGGCACAGAAATGGCATCAAGAAACCTTGGTCACAGGCATCTCGTAAAGGGGTTGAACCCAAGTTTCTGAGAAATATGTGTTTTGCCAAGAAGCACAACAAGAAGAGATTGAAGAAGAAGATGCAGGCCAACAGTGCTAAAGACCTCGAGGCCTTAAGGAGAGACCATTAGTGCCCCTCCAAGGCCAAGCTCCTCAGGCCCTAAGGCCAGTTCCCAGTGCACTGACCCTGATATTGGCACCAAACATCCAGGCCCCAAAGTCAGCATAAAATGCCCAGGTCTCAGGATCACTGAGTCTGACTCCAAGATTGCCAAAACCATTGATCCCAAAGTCACCGAGTGTGACCCCAAGGCAACCAAATTGAAGCTGAGGTTACCAGGTCTAATTCTAAGGTCGTGAAGTCCAGTGGCTCGGGAATTTTTAGACTGCTAAGTTCAATGACCCCAAGCTTGCTTAATCCACTAACTCTAAGACAATCAAACCCAAAGAGACTGAGGCTAGGACTAAAAGCCCCAAGATTTCAAAATAGATGCTTCAGTACAGAAGGACTTAATTAAACCCTAAACTGCTGTTTTTTCCCCTCAGTCAGGGAGTGCTTATTCCTTATTTTGAACAAATAAAGGAAATGATGTCATAAGAAAAAAGGGGAGGGATCAGGAAAGGCTTCCTAGAGGAGGTGGGATTTTCACTAAGACTTTGAAAGACATTCGAGGACAGGAGAGATATATAGTACTGAAGAAGGCTGAATATTCCAGAAGAAGAAGAGGAACAAGGTGGAGAGAAGAAAGAAGAGAGTTAGAAAACTATAGACCACCTTATATTTGTACTCTAGGTTTAAAAGGGCCCAGTTGGAGCACGATGCTACAGGGAAAGTCAGTCCAGGAAGGGTAAGAGTTTGCTCAGAAATGAAATTTTGAAGGCACAAAGAGAAGCAATTACACTGAGTAGGAATCATGAGATCTCTCTGAATTTGGATACACAGGGGACTTACCAACCAATTCCAATTTTAAAATGAAATACATGGAAGATTGAAGGAAGGCCAAGGAACAAAAGGTGAACATAATAGAATGAAATGATCCTATAAAATTAATGTCAGGGATGCTAACGCGTGGAATAAGTAGTATTTGGAGAGAGAAGCCACAGACATCAAAAATGCTTTTTCTTTTAAAGTGATATTGGGAGAAAATGGGGGATGAAAGAACATATGAACCCAGTCATTTGGGCAATCGAAGCATTTTTTAAGGGTCTGCTATGTCAGGCATTGTGCTAGGCACTAGGGGTACGAAGATAAAACTGAAACACTTGTTGCTCGGAAGGAGCTACCATTCCAACAGCGAAGGTGGTATGTTTGGTTTGTAAATCAGAATATACAAAATAAATAAGAAATCATCCCAAGGCAACTTGGGAAGAGAGGACGCTAGAAGTTAGGGGTATTTGAGTTGTTTTTCTCTTTCTTATTCAAAGATGTCTTATTTTTGCAATTATATGCAGAGTTGAATCTTAAAGAAAGCCAGGGATTCTAAAAGGCAGAGATAAGGAGAGAGTGTATTCCAGACATGGGGAACAGCCAGTGAGTACAAAGGCATGGAGATGGGTGATGGAGTATCAGGTATATGAAAGAGCAAACGGGCCAATATGACTATATACATGGAGGAGAGCAAAGTGTAAGAAGACTGGAAGTGTAGGAAGAGGCTAGGCTCTGAAGAGCTTTCATAGCTAATCAGAGGACTTTTCTTATTTTATCCTAGAGATAATAAATAGGGAGCCGGGAGGTGACAAGGTTAGACCTGCCATTGGGGGCCTGGCCTGGCACAGGCTCATTGGTTTAGGATGAAGATTGGAATAAACTAAGACACACGTAGACCATCGAATATTTGGCATAAAAGGCTAGTCAGCAAAATTATGGCATTGATTCTGGGAGGCACAGGTCCTTCTGTATTTGCCACAGTGCTGTGGCCCATCAGTAGCATGGCAAGGTCTGAATACTCAATGCCTTCTGTCCTGTGCCTTCATATACAGGTGACCAGGGAGCTACATCAACTATTGGAGCCTGAGCTTTCTGAATCAGTGAAGGCTTTTTGAAAACCCTTTCTGTCTTAGAGTCTGTACTGAGCATTGCTTCCAAGGCAGACAAGTGTTGTAATGGCTAGGTGATGAGGGCCAAGTGACTTGCCCGGGCTCTCACAGCTAGGAAGTGTCTGAGGCTAGATTTGAACCCAAGACTTCCCATCGGTTTGCCTGGCTCTCAATCCACGGAGCCACCCAGCTGCTCCTAATGAGTAAAATCTTGAGGAAGGTTTCATTGTCTTTTTTAGGGAAAACCTAGGCTAGCCTTTGTGGGTGGGGCAGGTGTTGTTTGTACCACACATATACTTTGGGGAAAAACCACTTTTTTGGCTTTGTGGAAAGTGGATTGGAGTGGAGAGTCTTCCATTCTAGTGCTCTTCCTGCTCTAGCGTGCTGCCTTTGATTCATATGTTTGTGGTTTTATGAGATAAAGTCCCTAAAATGCGATGAAAATGGCAATTCAGAACTATCCACCTCTCAGTGTAGAGGTCTTCGTTGTCTTGCTCTAAGGCCTTGTTGTCCCTGCCTAGTTTGGGATTCTCCTAAGCCATAAAGCAAAAAGCCACAGTGGCCCAGTCATCCCCAGCAAGTGAGGCTCTGTCGGCCCCACTCTGTGTTAGTTTTCAGTGGGGCCCCTGGCCTTCCCTGGAGAAGCAGGACCTGGGCCCAGCCGTAGTTTTGCCAGCGCCCTGGTTATTTGCGTCTTGGACATTCCCTTTGCCAGATTCTCCTCCTATTGATTTTGTGGTTAGCACAGAGCCTGGGACGAGACTGAAAATCATGGCAATGTTGTTCTAAACTAAAGGCTGGCTCCCTGCCTCCTTCCCCTCCAGTGCCTCCTCTGGAGCTCACTTCTTGGGCCTGCCGAGTTGGGTGTGCATTGTGGAAACCTGTGGAAGGCATCCTCCCTCAGCCCCACAGAGAAGGAGAGCGGGCATCTGCCTGAAGCTCCAGGAGAGTTTGGTTACTGCCGTGCTTCTGTGAGTTGGGACTGAGGAGCCTCAGCAGGCTGTTGCGAGCTCGGAAATCTGACAGCGTTAGAAAGACGATATTGAAATCGAGCAAGAAAATGGGAGCAGGAGGCAAAGCCACGTGACGTGAAGGTGCCGAGGACTAGAATGACTTGTATTTCCAGGAAAGCAAGTCTACGCTCTTTTGTGTTCAAACTGAAGGCTGCTATAATAAGCTCAAACAATGGCACCGGATTGCCCAAAGGGGATTCAAATCTCCTCACTTTTCATGGCGGGGGTAGTGGGGAGGGATATTTCCATTTTGAGGAAATCAAAATATTACCCAGGTCTGTCAATGGAGATTTGATTTGGGTGACGTAGGATCACAGATTCTAAATCTGGAGGCGAATGGGACCTTAGAGGCCATTAGCCACAATCCTCCCATTTGACAGATGAAGGAACTGAGTCCTAGAGATGTGATGTGATTTGCTTAGGTCGAGAAGCTACAAATTGAGGCAGGATTTGAACGCAAACTTTCGGACCCCAATTCCAGCGTCCTGTCCACAGCACCACACTTAGTAGTAGTAACATATTGGCTCACGCCTTCACTCAGAGACTCTCCTCTCTGGAAACGTCTAGATTTGGCTCCTTTCTAGAGTATTGGAATTAACTTACCTGCTTACAGCCAAGGCAACCCATGGACAGTTTGCTCAAGAACATATTTATTACAAAACATATAAGAACAGAAATGGGACTTGGACCGGAGTCTAGCAGCAAGAACAAACCAACAGCATCAGCAGGGAAGGCCCTGAAATGTGGGCGAATTTGGAGCTGCTTCCCTGAAGCCTGTATTGGCATTCACTCCTGGCCTCCATCCTTTTGATTTCTGATTTCCCTTTGAAATCTCATCTTGCTTTGTCTGTTGTCCCCATCTTTCTGCCTATCCCGGTCCAGCCAGCTCATCACAACTACCACTTTCTCCTTAGCTATGACAACCTTGGGAATGAGTCTGCTGATCAAGACTTCTGCTGCCGACCATGGCGCCCGGTGCTATGGCTCTCGACCCCGGGTATGGGTATCTTGCTTACTCCTCGCCATCCTTTCTCTCATCTGCAGACCTTGCTTCATCCCTGTCTGCCATGTCTTCATCCCACATTGGGCTAGGAAAGAGAATCTTGCCATCTCCTTGCCTTGTCTGAGAAAGTCCTCAGACCAGATCCATGTACTCCGTGTGGATCTGTTCTAGTTCCTTTGGGCAGTGGGACCTTTCTTTTGGAAGGCGGGCCATCTCTTTCCTCCACCATAGAAGAGTTTGTTGAAAATGGACATATTTAGTGTTTAAGACTCATTCTTTATTATGTCGTTGGAATCTTCCTGGGGTGAAAGGCTGTGGACCATCGGCCTTGGGTTCAGAGAACTTTTGGAGACTGAGCTGTTGAAAAGAGAAAATTTTTTTAAAAATCACATCTACTGGGGGCAGCTGGGTAGCTCAGTGGATTGAGAGTCAGGCCTAGAGACGGGAGGTCCTGGGTTCAAATCCGGCCTCAGACACTTCCCAGCTGGGTGACCCTGGGCAAGTCACTTGACCCCCATTGCCCACCCTTACCACTCTTACACCAAGGAGCCAATACACCAAAGTTAAGGGTTTAAAAAAATTAAAAATAAAATTAAAAAAAATCACGTCCACTTCAAGTAGAGAGCTCGTCTGTAATGGCAGATCTGGGGCTTTGTGGAGAAAGGAGGGGTTCGAGTCCATCTCCTCTGAGTGCAGGAATTGCGCCTTTTCGTGTAATAGAGTAAAAAAGAATTCTGTGAGCTACAGACTCATGCCCAAGGTGCCGTCTCCTAGCGAGAGAAAACGAGCTGCTGGCTCAAGGGGAAGAGGCCCAACTCACAGAGAAGCCTGGGAGTGCTGGCTTGAGAAATCGCCAATGAATGGAGGGGCTAGACTGGTTGGGTGAACATTAGAGTCACTGGAGCACCGGGGCTTGGTGCTATTTTTGGAGAAGCCTAGCAAGAGCCTATGGTGCACCTGCAGCATTTCTGGGAGAAAATATTTGCACATAACAAAGCCACATGTGTACCTGCAGAGTGGCTAATTGGGGCGGCCCAGTCTCTTCTTCACACCGCAAAGGCGTGGTGTTTGGGGCCTGTGCAGATATTCGCAGCTCCGACTCCACGTACTCTCAGGGGAAGGAGCGCCGCAGAGCTGCACATCCCCACCCCTCTGTCACGAAGGGAGTTGGATTGTGTGCTTAGCAGCCACCGAGACAGATGGGAGTTATTTGGAATTTGGAAAAGCAAGGAAGCACCAATTAATGGACTGCTGGCAGGCGACACCTCCAGCGTACCTACCTGTCCTGTGTACGCATCCTGTCCGTTATACTCCTGCTCTTACCTCCGGAAAAGGAGGCTTAGAGAGGATGTGATGGGAACAGGCCGCTGAAAACACCCCCACTGCGTGTCGTGTCACGGCAGTGTAACTGGGTCACAAGTCAGTTTAAATAATGACGATGAAACGACGCACTCGGCTCAGGAAGAACTGAGATGCCTACTGTGTGCGAGATTCCGCGCTACGTGGTGGATGTGCTCTGTTTCCCCATCGTCTTCCACTTGGGACGCCAACTCTAACTAGCCTCGCTCCATCGCCCTGCGAGGATGCTGTTAAAGATCCCCAAGCACAGCAAGCTCCACTTGCTGCTGGCGTTGGGGGAAATGTGAGCCTCCCTCCTGCTGAGCGAGTGAGTGGGTGAAGCCTGTGGGGAGCTCATCTTTGGTTCCGTTCCATCTCTATATCGGGATGACATAAGTTCTTGGTGTTCAGCCAGATCCCGGGGCAAACTGCTGCGGAGAGGGGCTGCAGACTCTCTAATAATATTAATTAATACTTGCATGGATCGAGGCCCTCTTCGAAAGAACTCTCCTTCATTGTCATTCACTCACCAACCAGCCTCATGAAGGAAATAGAGATTTCCAATGAATAGATTTAGGCAAGAAAGACTCGCTGGTGGGTACTAAGTTGAATTCTCTGGGAATTAGGCAAATGCCCGTCCGGGTAGCGTGTAGAATAATGAGCAGAAAGGGGGCTCCGAGGAAATTCAATATTAAAAGAAGGGAAAGAAATATGAAGCCGGGCCAAACAGAGATCAACAAAGACGATCGGCTGTTTTGATTAGAGACCTTGAAAATTGTTTTAAAAGGCGAATGCGCCAACTCTCCTTGCTCTCGATAAGGAGAATCGCAACCCGGAGCAGTTCAGCTCTCCCAATCAATCGGTGGCCTAAGATCTAAAGCAGATTAACCCACCTCTTGGAGGATAAGAAATCACTGAAAAGGGAGACGTCGCTGCTTTGGGGACTGGGTTCTGCAAAACAATGCCGATCGATGGATCGATCCTTTCTTCCCACCCTTTGGGGTAGCCCCCCACTAAGAGGCGCAGGGCTCCTATGCTGCATTTCCTTTTTTTTTTAAACCCTTAACTTCTGTGTATTGGCTCCTAGGTGGAAGAGTGGTAAGGGTGGGCAATGGGGGTCAAGGGACTTGCCCAGGGTCACCCAGCTGGGAAGTGTCTGAGGCTGGATTTGAACCTAGGACCTCCCGTCTCTAGGCCTGACTCTCAATCCACTGAGCTACCCAGCTGCCCTGGAGTTATTTTTTTAAACCCTTACCTTCTGTGTATTGGCTCCTAGGTGGAATAGTGGTAAGGGTGGGCAATGGGGGTAAAGTGACTTGCCCAGGGTCACACAGCTGGGAAGTGGCTGAGGCTGGGTTTGAACCCAGGACCTCCTGTCTCTAGGCCTGACTCTCAATCCACTGAGCTACCCAGCTGCCCCCCCCCCTCGTGCGGCATTTCCATCTCGCATTCTGTTGCGTGGCATCAGATTCTTTGTGGTTTCAGTCAGTAAGAGTAGTGAGCATCCTCTGCAGTGAGAGAGGCTCCTGGACCACGCCAGAACTTTGCAAGGTGCTACAGGGAAGGGCCTTAAGCTCGTAATACTACTTGCAAGACTTCCATGGATTCCCTTTTTGGGTTAATGGTCATCCTAGGAATTGCTGTCCCTGGGTAGCATGAGTCTGACTTGAGCTCCCTTTTTTCTATTTCCACTGGTACTCGGATGGCCCATGGGCAGCATTTTGCCCAGAGATTGCTTGCTAGGCAGCATCTTTACTCCAAGGGCCAATCATGTTCCTCTTTTCCCCACGTCGCGCCCAATGATGACTACTAGTCGAAACACGGAGATAGACCCGCGGTTTCCTTAAGGAGACTCTGGCCCGCCAGTTTGAGGGACTATTGTCCTGGCAAAGCAGGTACCCAACTATTTTAATAGGGCTAAAGAAAATCAGATTGCTGCTGAGCCAGCAGTCTGCAGTTTACTTTCTAAGCACCTCTGTTTCGAGTTATTCCGAGCTCCCCAGGTGACATCTTTCCCTGCTTCTTAACACATCTCGTAAGGGCCTGCAATGCCCTCCATGCTGGCTGGGGCATGTGGGTGGGGACCCGAAGACATCAAATGACTGACCGATCGATTTAATGACCCGTTCACATTTCACCGGCCAGAATCGCTCATCACACACGTCCCTAACATCAGTGATAAGAAAAAGCCAATATGCGTTGTCTAATGATGAGCTTTTCGGTATGTAGGGAGGGGTGATGGAGGAGCTGGAGGAGTGCCCAAATAAGTCTGAGGAGCCCTGCTGGAGCCTTGTGCCTTTCCACCTCGTTCACTCAGTAGACTCCTTGCAAATTCTCGAAAATTGTCACAGCCCATTTCCAGATGATCGAGGGCTACCAAAGCCATAGCTTGCCCTTACCCAGCAGGGCCACAGGGTCTAGTTAGTGTCGGTAATGAAGACGTGGCCTGAACTAGGTGGGTGGTGAGGAACCCTGCTTGCAGAATTGCCACTCCCCTCAGCAGGAGCCCCTGCTGCCCAGCCCAGCTGCTTTGGAATTATCAGGGTTTGGTGGTAAAAAACAATAATAATGAGACAGCAACAGTGGCAACGGGAGTGCCTTGGCATAACAGGGCGGTGCTGGATTTGGATTCAGAGGGCCTGCTTTGGAATCTCATCTGTGCTACTTGCTTCCTATGTGACCTTGGGTGAGTCATTTCAACTCTGTGAGCCTCAGTTTCTCCCTCTTTAAAATGAGGTTGAATTAGATTGCTTCTGTGGTTTCTTCCATCTCTGAATTGATGATCTAATGATGGCCCAGGGTTGGTGGAGTGATTTAGGATACACGTAATGATCGTTAATTCTAAATATCCAGAGTAATGGACTTCAGCAGAAGGGCATTAAACACCTACTGTGTGTAGGTCGCTCTGTTAGGTTCCGGGGGATACGGAGACAAAAATGAAACATTCTCTGCTCTCAGGGAACTCCTACTTCCACTGTGTTTACCATCAGAGCACAGAACACGGGGCCTGGAGTCAGCAAGTCCTGAGCTACCATCTCGGACACTTACTAGTTGTGTGATCCTGGGGTAAGTTACCTCACCGTGCCTGCCTCAGTTTCTTCAGCTGGAATGATATGGGATAATAATAGCACCCCAGATTGCTGTGAGAATAAAATGACGGCTTCTTGTAAGGTGCTTAGCATAGTGCCTGGCATGGAGGAGGTGCTGAATAAATGCTTGTTCCCTTCCCTTCAGAGAGGAAGCTAGCTATAGCCGAATGAGAGGTTGCTGGTGCAAAGCTGATGGGACCGGACAGAATCCGAGGACATCCCACAAACCAAAGAATTTTTAAGCCCTTAACTTCTGTGTATTGGCTCCTAGGTGGAAGAGTGGTAAGGGCGGGCAATGGGGGTCAAGTGACTTGCCCAGGGTCACCCAGCTGGGAAGTGTCTGAGGCCGGATTTGAACCCAGGACCTCCCGTCTCTAGGCCTGACTCTCCATCCACTGAGCTACCCAGCTGCCCCCAAACCGAAGGATTTTGCAGAGCTTTTAGTATCATGTATGAGTTCCAAGATGTATGCGCCGGATTGGATTTCCTCATTAAAAAGTTGTGAGCATTTGAACATTTTTCATTATAACAGCACTCTCTAACTGAGAATGGATGAACCAGTTTGAAAGAACAGATGACGCTCTCGCAACTTGAACCTGGGCCCCCGGATGGAATCCAGGGGTCTTCGGTTTGGCCTCACGTTGCGCAGTACTCCTCAGGATCACCCCTCAGCGTCAGGGTCTAAGCTGGAACTGAAAACAGAAAGCTCATCTCAAGTTACTTCCACCCCATCAGGAAGTCGCTGAAGTCTTCGGAGAATGCTGCATCTTGAAAGAATTCCAGCTCGCTTGGCAGTCCTGGAGAGTTCTTCAGCCCAAAGAAGTTTGAAATTCCACGGACACACCCGTTCTCCGGAGTCCTAGACCAAGCCAAACGTAGACTTTCCGTGTTCAAAGGGCCTTTTACCCTTAGCCTTTCCCGATCACTAACTCCTGAATGATGATAATATAATAATATGCATTTATGCATGTGTAAATGTCAATGTATTCCACTCTAAAGCCCAGCCAAACACTATTGCCAATAATGATTTACTCACTTTCTGGACGGATCGTCTCTTCTGGTTGCATGCTAATTTCCAATTCGTTTTCAAAAGCACGCACTCTTTTTAAAGTTCACCAGATTCACCAAACCACTCCACCAGCTCAGTGAGGGGCACCGGGCTAGGCGCCTTCTGATCGAAGCTTCTGCACAGCCCGAAGGGGACATGACGACGACTCGGGTACGCTATTTGTCCTGTGATCCTAGCAATATGGGCGACAGCCTCCAGTGCTGCAAATCTCGCAGCACAACCAGGACTTCTCGTCCTGTGCAGCATATTATCTTGTCACCTCATATCAGTCCCTTCCTCCCCTTTCCCCAAACCCCTGGAGTGGCTCTACTTAAGGTGCTGGGGGCTCGCCCCTCTAATTCTTGACACTGTGGATGCCACTGACTTTCACAGGCCACTGTCCTTCATTTAATTCTCCCTCCGGCCAGGGAACTGGCCCACTTCCTTTCTTATTTACCTGGATGCCTCCTGGAGCAGTGTCCAAGGCGCTTATATACAGATTCCTTAGAGGTGGGTGGATACGCTAAAGATATGTCCTAGGAAGTAATGTTTAAAGCGTCAGAGTATTTGAGTCCCAAATGCCATTTCCCTTTTTGCTTGCCTGCAAAACACTGTACTATTCTGCCAAAGAGGGGTTTTCAGAATGGTCCTGCTCTTTATTTCTGGCCACAGGGAAGTCCCAAAAATCCTTAGAACAGTTATGGCGAACCTTTTAGAGACCGAGTGCCCAAACTGCAGCCCTCATGCCGCATGGGAGCCGCCCCCTTAACCCAGACAGGGGAGGGAGGAAGTATTCCCATTGGGCTGCTGGGCAAGGAGTGGGGGAACTGAGAAATGTCCTCAGGCCTGATGGAGAGGGAGAAGGGAGCAGCCCCCTCTGACACGCATGCCATGGATTCACCAGCACAGCCTTAGAGTTTTCTCAGGATATCAAAGACTAGATGGGATGTGCCCTATTGCCAGTCTGTACCCACTGAGGTAAATGCTTTTCCTTTAGGGTGCCGAGAAGCAGAATGAGACAGTGGGCAGACCTCCAGCCTCAGAGGAAAGTCTGCTTGGGTTCAAATCCTGCCTCCAACACACACCTGCTCTACATGTCTGTGGACAAGTTAACTCCCCCCATTCAGAGCACCACTTGCCTCCTCTGTACAATGGGTCCAGCAATACCTCTAATACCTAGGAGACTCAGAGGAAATGAAGCTTGCTGAGAACTTGCCAATTTCCGGGTGCTCTGGAAATGTCAGCTCTTCAGGATCCCTGCACCTCTTGGTGCTCTCCTAGCCGATCTCAGAGGCTTTGACCTTTGGTTCATCGTTTGTTACCCAACCCAAAATGTGGAAAAGGAGGCTTGCTCAAAAACCTCATGTGAAAGATGCTTTGGTGGAACGTTTTTGGGGGAGGAGATCCTATTGAAACTGTGGGCAGGCTGCACAGATTCCTTGGGAGATTGTCGTTAGCGAGATGGTTTTAAGCGTAACACGTGCGAGGTGCTGGGATTGGGGCCTATGCCCAGGAAGAAGGTTTTAGTGGTCGCATTTATTATGCTAAAGTTATAAAAGCTACTTTGATGTTTTAAGAGAACCTGCGAGTTAGATAGGGCCCTTAGATCCCAAATGGCAGAAATGTGATTAACTCAAAACGTAGAGAAACTGGGGAGAAAAATCAGGAAGGAAATGTGCCAGTCCTTAATTCACCGAGGCAAGCAAGCCTTGAAACCTCCAAGTTTGGTTAGCCCCTAACCTGCTATTATTAATTCTCACTAGTCTTTTCCATTCAACCTATGGGGACCTTTTAAAGCTGTATTTTCCTTAATTAGTGTGGTAACAAGGAGATTGGCTCCCTCAGAGGGAGCCTTGAGTGGCGCCACTTTTCCCCTGAACCTTCAGGAGTCTCTTCTGATAGATTTCACATTTTTTGTTGATTGCTGACATTAGTTTTGATGAAGAGTCCAACCTGCTGTGAATGTTCTCGGTTTGATCGGTTTTCTCTGAAATCCTCAGCCAGCTGTCATCGCACGTGTTGGGCTCCTTGGAGGTACAGCTCAAGGAGGGTTTGAGGCAGGAGGAGACTCAAAGCGGGCCAAAGTAGTACTTCAAAGGGTCTTCCGTGTTAGTTCTGTCTTAATAAACTCGTGGCTTTTCATGGCAGTCACTTATCCGAAGCCCTTGCGAGAACTTAAATGGCACTCCAGCGTCAGGTTCTACGGCTCCCTTGAAATGTACCTGATTCATCATTATCGTCTTCCTCACGGTGAACACGTATCCATCCAACACCCACTGTGTGCCCGGCGCTTTAGTAGGCTCTTTGAGACACTTTGTAGGTATTCCTCAAAGGATCCGTCCCTTGCCCTAAAGGGTTTGCTCTCTGCTTAGATGCTGACTCCATCTCAAAATCGAAACATCATTTAGCAGTCAAAGAAAATTGCTTATAAAGAAGGGAGGGAGAGGGTGTCCCGTGCTTTGCTACTGCTTCGTCTTTGGGGTTTCTTATTTCGTACTTTTCTCAAGGGTGAGAACGAAGGGAGTCGGCTCGGCGCCAAAGTGGGAAAGAAGGGGAAGGAGGACATGAGGGGAGGGATAAGAAGTGAGGTGGGAGAAGGTATGGATGGCCAGGGAAGGGTTACACAGGAAAAGGTGGCAAGGAGAGGCACGACCACCAGGAGAGTGATGGATAGATGGATAATGGCTAGGTAGGGGGCAGGTGGATGGATAATGAACAGATGGATGGACTGATTGATAATGGATAGATAGATAATGGCTCAGTGATGGGTGAATGGATGGTGGATGGATGGAGGGAGGGAGGGAGGGTGGATAGTTGTGCAGGGTTTTCTGCTTTCTTTCTGATATTTGATGATCCATCCTGACCCTAGCGTGATGGAAGGCACACTTCTTGTCCTTATTCTTTTAGTACCTAATGGAGCAAGTGCACAACTTGGAGTCAGGGAGACATAAGCTCGTTCCTTCCTCAGATATTTTCTAGTCACGTGACCTTGGAGTAGCTCCTTATCCTCCATGCCTCAGTTTCCTCATCTGTAAAATGAGAATATCAGTAGCACATAGCTTTTAGGATTATTGTGCACATCAAAAAAACTACTGTAACTAAATTACTTTGGAAATCACAAAGGGACATGTGAATATCAATGTCAGCTATTATTATTATTATTATTATTATTATTACTGCTACTACTACTTTTTTCTGATTATTGCTCTACTCCTGATCTCAGGATCTGGCCTGCCCTACAAACAGGAAGGTGGAGGGGCAAGGGGAAGGTCCTCATTGACTTCCTCTAGTGCCCTCCTCAGGGCTCACACCCATCTCTGATGCTCTCCTGTCTCAGCCATGGTTCAAACCAGGGGTCAGCAACCTTTTTGGCCATGAGAGCCATAAATGCCACATTTTTTAAAATGTCATTTCGTGAGAGCCATACCATGCTCACAGTGCCGCTCCTGTAACAACGCCTGAAAAAAAAATGGACTTGATGGCTCCTACAGAAAGAGCCATATCCGGCCCTCGAAAGAGCCAGATATGGCTTGAGGGCCATACGTTGCCGACCCCTGGTTCAAACCAAAGACACGTTTTCTAAACAATGTGTCCTGGGTCCCTCTGGCTCATCTACCAGCCTCTGAACTTGATCCATATCATATTTGGATTTCAAACGTGGCTGCATCTATGCTGTAGCTTCTAGCGTGAATTAATAATTTATCAGTAAAATATTTTTTGTTGGTGGGAGTCAGAGTCGGGTGGTCACTTAGCTAGTATTTGTGAAAGGCAGAACTTGAAACCGGGTCATGCTGGCATCCCTAAAATATTTAAGGAAACCTATAAATTACTGATATTTTATTAAGAAATGGATCCATCTTTTCATTGATTCTGGGCTGACTTTGGTGGCAAGTGAAGGTGACTGAGGTCCATGGCCCACAGGTTAATTTGTGCCACCAAAGGAGTACGTCAGTAGACTGAAAACACTTTTAGCAGTTCATTATTCCAAAATTCTTCTTCACAGTTAGGAGGTACAGTGGATAAAGCACCCAGCCTGGAGTCAGGAAGACCTGAGTTCAAATCTGGCCTCATATATTTACTAGCTTTTGACCCTGGGCACATTACATCTGTCTGCCTCAGTTTCCTCATCTATAAAATAGGGATGATTATAGCAGCTATCTCCCAAGATTGTTGTGAGGCCCAAATGAGAGTTTAACTCTAAGGAACTTAGCCGACTTAGTACTGTCTGGCACGCAGTAAATGCTATATAAATGGTAGCTATTATTGTGAACCTTACGTTCATATTTCTTCTTTCTTCTGTGCTCTAAGAACCAATGTGGATTTAAATTCAAATTGAAAGTTAAATAAAAAAAAATTAAATGTCACTTGAGTCTGCGTAAGCCACAGGGCAAAGTCAGAAGATGATCTGGCATTTTGAAACACGGCTTTGGGAGTTGCTGTGATGTGTACTAATAGATGTCCTCATTTGGGCCCAGCTCTGAATGCTCATGAATGTGCTTATGTGCAGAGACTGGATACTTGACAAACTCAGCTTGGGGAAGGAAGACGCACAAGTCTTGGGCCCGGATGGAAGAAGTAGGAACAATGGGTGGACGTTGCAAAGAGACAGATTTAGGCTTACTGTCTAAGGAGCAGAGCTGTCAGAAAGTCGACAGCACAGTTGAAGGTGGAAAGGGAAATCTTGGAGTCAAGGTGGGATCACTCTTTATTGGGGGGAGGGAGGATGGGGGGGATCCCTATTCAAAGCAGGGCTGGACCAGATGGACTCTGAGTTTGTGCTTTCCAGCTGGGAGATTATGTGATTGAGTGACCTTCACATCCCCTTCCGTTATGAAAGACTCCAAGTGGCCATAGCCTTCTGATCTGGACTCTTCTGCCACTGGATATTATGAAATGGAAGTAAACTATTGGCTGGACCGCTCTTGCGTCATACTCGCCACGATGACATTTGATCTGTCTGAACGATAAAGAGAGACAACATGAAGAATTTAAAGTATATTGCTATAAAGTCTAGAACTATGCCTGGTGTGATAAGCGACAACTAACAACAGGCAGCATTTCTCTAGCCCTCGAAGGTTTGCGAAACCCTTTACATGTGTTATCCCATTTGAGGTTCCCAGCTCTCTTGGGTGGTAGGTGCTATTATTATCCTCATTTAACAGATAAGGACCGAAAGAGGTTAAATGACTTGCCCAGGCTCACACAGGTGGTGAATGTCTGAGGCAGGATTTGTGAATCCAAGTCCAGTGTCGTTTACTGTTTCACACAGCAACCTCTTGAGATCTCTAACTTGAATTCAAAACCGAAAAGCTTTTCAGACTTGGGGAAAGTTTGGTTTCCTGTTAGATAGTGTTTGAGCACCGTTTGGAGTAGCTTAGGCCACTTAGAGTTGGCTTCCCCAGATTTATGATTCTCTAGCTACATCCATCAAATCGCCAATAACCATTTGTGCCTAGAGGGTAAGACTTGGACCCAGGAAGACCTGTGTTCAACTCCCACTATGTGATCTAGAGCAAGTCACTTAACTTCTCTTATTCTTTTTTTTTTTTAAATTTTAAACCCTTAACTTCTGTGTATTGGCTCCTAGGCAGAAGAGTGGTAAGGGCTAGTCAATGGGGGCTAAGTGACTTGCCCAGGGTCACACAGCTGGGAAGTGCCTGAGGCCAGATTTGAACTTCTCTTATTCTTAATTTCCTCATCTGTATATTGGATATATTATATATTATATTATATTAAATTATGTTATGTTATATTATGTTGTATTACATTATTTATATTATATCATTATATCATTATATGTTGTTATGTTATATTATATTATATTATGTTATATTATATTATATTACATTACATTACATTACTATATTATATTATATTATATTATATTATATTATATTATATTATATTATATTATATTATATTATATTATATTATATCAGTCGTACCTTCTTCACAAGGTCATCGTGAGACTCAAAGGGGATCATTTAGGTGTAAAACATTTTGATAATTTTAAAGTTTTACATGCAACCCAGTGACTATTTATCATAACCGATAATAAGGAAACGGAATGAATGAATCAAAGAATGACCACTGAGAGATACCCAAAGAAATTTAGCAAGGATATTGGACCTTATCTGAGTAAAGAAAGAAGTATGGAGTCAGACACAGAGTGAAAGGCCTTGAGGACTAAAAAGAACTAGGGCCCCTTTCTTTTTCTTTACTATAGCTACAGCCATGAGAATACTCAGACTGACCTCTAGTACTCTTTAATCTGTACGTAAAGAAGAAGGTATGGCTTGACCCCAATGAGACCAATGGCGACCTATGAAACCACCAGTGCTTTTGACAGCATATCTGGAAGCTTATTAAAATGTGCCGATCATCTGAAAGCCCAGTCTAGGCCACTGTGGTGCTGCCCGATGCTAGGAAAACACAGGCTTGCTGAAAGGGCGTGTGAATGAGCAGTTGGTAAAAGAAAGGGTTAGTCAATGCTTGTGAGTCTAAGAAAGGTTACCTGGATGGGGAGAATGAAGATTCTGTGTCTCTTACTTAGCAACTCGATTGGGAATCCAAATGGACTATACTTGATGGTGAAGGGAGCCGTGTTCTAGAAGAAGTGGCTTCTAATGGAGTGCCTTTATAAATCGATGGTGGACAAGTCCTGAAAGAACCTTATGGCAGATCCAAGACTATGGAAAGTGTTACATCAATGAATGGATTTGTTTGGGCCAAATAAGGTGCTGTCCATGGGAGAGTTGAAGAGCCACGATTGATTGTCCACCATCATTTCAGTCTACGGCCCCTACCTCCGGAGTTTATGCAGTCAAATCAAACTCTGCCCTCCAATATAAAAAGCATCAGAAGTTCTCTGGTCCCCTGGTTCTTGCCTCACATTTTGTCCCTGGGCTACCCTGCCCTCCCTTCCCTCCTGTCCTTCCTACACCACTTTGTGTCTCACCCACATCTACCCCAATTCATGGAAGTTCAGTTGTTCTTCTCATATCACATTCAAAACGACTGACCTGAAGCATGATTCTGCCCACCTACCAAGATGTCTTACTCCACTCAAGTGCTGAATTATAAGAGTTTGATTTGTGGCCAATTAGCATTCAGGGCTTTTGTTTCTTCCATGTGAACGTGACCTCTACTTTCTGGTATTATCCCAACACCCTTAACGTCACTTTAAAAAAAGTAATGAAAAATATCTAAATGTAGGAAAAACGCCTTGTCGTTATTTCGTAATTTACCTTAAAGTTATTTGACAGAATAACTTGGCCGCCTTCCCATTCGATGGTACAGATGCAGAGTTTCAGCCTTTTCGCAAAACAACCAGGCCATCATGGCCACTGAAAAGCGATCACACCAAGGACTCAAATTGGCCCTGAATTGCGGCCATCCTTCCCATTTGTCAAGTCCCAGCTTGAGAAACCAGCATGAGAAAGAAGGGTATGTGTTTAGTTGTGAATATAACTGTGGGAACATCTACCCCCTACCCACGACACCCCCTTTACAAAGAAAAACACTTCTGGGAAGATATGGGCCTAGTTTACTGTTGTTTTGGCTATCAGCAAACAGGCTAGGATGAGCGGGCTATCAACACAAAAGCACTTTATTTCTGCAAAAACTGTTCTGGGCTCCCTCTCCTCTCAAAACCACAAATCACTGTAATGCACAACTGTGGGACTGCAAAGGGAAGAAAACCACCAACATTATACCATGGCACCCTCTGGCATGCATAACATTCTCTGATTGAATTTTTATGTTTCCCTATTTGGATAATATGTATTTACCAAAGGGACAACGGGATAGCTGCTGCCTATGGAAATGTGCTGAGGAAAGTTTTCTCTGAAAGCCTGACTGCTCCCTTCTTTTATTTTCATCAAAGACTTCCTTGTTACATACACAATTTTTTATGAAGATTTAAGAGAAATGAGAGGAGAAAACAACTATCTGGCTGGGTAATCTTGATCACCATTTTGGTACTTTTTGGCCATTATGGATTTGGTTACATCCAACTGCTTTGCAAGACTTCATTTTCTTAAACTTCCTTAGAGAGCATATCTGGGGCAGAGGTGTCATGAGTCCAGATAGGGAGATTCTCCTGTCATCAACTGTCAGCTTCTTTTAATGGTGAAAACAAATTACTTAAAGAAATGCTGATATACCTGTTTTTTGTTTTCCTTCCAAGTTTATCTATAAATTATCTCAGTATGATGTATCTTAGTTGGGTCTTATGTCAAACTTTCCCCAGGAAAATATTTTTCTGAACTACATTATGTTGTTTTGTGAAGTAGTATTGTTTTACACTCTTCTGTAATTCTTCTGAGTAATGTTTTGTATGGCTGTACCTTGTACCAGTGTTGT
>NC_058136.1:53181490-53208212 GCF_016433145.1 Gracilinanus agilis | reverse complement strand
GCTCCCCCCCCGCCCCAAACAAAAACAAAAACATGATATTACAATCCAATCCCTTCCTGTGTTGTTGATGAGTCCTGGAGAGTCAGGCTAGGAAATGGCATCTCTGCGTCCCCAGGAAGGAAGGGGGCCCTGCCTCCTGTCTTTGCCCCTCTGAGCCTTAATGCTAGCTGACAGCCAGCCTTCTCTTTCCCTGGGTCCAGCCGGGCTCCTTCACATGTTTCTGTGTGCTGCACAAATACCTGTCTGGAGCAGCAAAGTCCCAGGGCTATTTGTGACCTAGAAGAGAAATGCCTTTGATTGGCCCGGCTTTGGGGGCCTTTTCTCAATGGATAAAGACCCCACAGGGAGCCATTATTACTCGATTCCAGAATCTGCCTCTTTAAATGCTCTGCTTTCCCCCCTCCCCTGCCTCAAATTCCGTTACTTTAGATCCTGGTCCAATATCCGGGCTTCACCTGATCCCGAAAGTGGAAACGCAATAGGTGCCACGGAATGGGGTTTGCGGGTTTTCTTGGGACTTCAGGCATGGAGATTGGTAGGGTGTATACACCGTGCCGGTTGCTTCTTGGGTCCTCCACCTCCTTCAGGCGCTGGAGGTGGGGCCCATCCATTTCAGGTACCAAGAAGTATCCAGCCTTAGGATAACCTCGTGGCTACCTCCTAGCATAGTCAGCCCTGGGCCTAGTAACTAATGAGCTTTTGCCCTTTTCTTTAGGCCCCTGCCTCGCACCCAGAGCCCTGTCTTGCTCATCCACACCGGAATCGTTATCTTGGCTTACTGCTTAGTACCCCAGCTTTTCTTGGGCTGCAGTCTTTTCTCGCTTCCCCTAGGCCTCCTGGGGAGTAATAGAATCCCCTTCCTAAATCCCAGGCTTCATTGCTAGTTTGCGACTGCTGCCTTGAGCTCTGCCTCCCATCCATCACCAGACTGCCGATGAGTTGGCCGAAGGCCCCGGGCTGTATCCTTGCTGGATTCGTGGATGGGACAAAGTTGGGACATGAGGGAAGAGTCGGGATCTCAAAAGGACTTGCCAGGGAGAACTTTGTTTTTGTCAAATAGCGGAGAATTGAATGGAGAGAGAAATGCTAAATCTTATTCTTGGGTTCCAAACGCCAAAGAACATGGAACCGGTTTCTTCCGTGAGTGGAGGGTGGAGGGACCATGTCTGGACAGTAGTTCATCTTGAGAGTGTGATAGGATACGATTCATCAAGGGCAACATGGCAGCCCCTGAAGCTAACAGGGCTTTAGGCTGGATTGTCAGAGGCAGAATGTTCTGAACCAGGGGAAGCAGACAGAAACGGTGGCTGTGGAAGTAGCCTGGGAGTCAGGACACTGGGACGTCTGACACCTCCTAGCTACTGGCTAGTCAGTTAACCTGTCAGGGCCCTGGCAACACTCTGGAACTTGTAGGACAGTTGCCGTTCTGCATTGGTGTTGGGAATGTCCTCATTGGAAAGTCTGCATATAGCAATGAAATCGTTCTAGGCTAGAACAAATAAGCATCTAGATCAGGGGTCGGCAACATATGGCTCTCGAGCCATATCTGGCTCTTTTGAGGGCCAGATATGGCTCTTTCTGCAGGAGTCATAAAGTCCATTTTTTTTCAGGCACTGTTACAGGAGCGGCACTGTGAGCACTGCATGGCTCTCACGAAATGACATTTTAAAAAATGTGGCGTTTAGGGCTCTCATGGCCAAAAAGGTTGCCGACCCCTGCTCTAGACCAAGGACTGGAGGAGGAAGTGGCCAACCACCAGTATCTTTTCCAAGAAAACCCAAATGGGGACTCAAGTGAAAAATGATGAAACAGCAAGATAATGATGATGATGATGATGATGATGATGATGATGATGATGATAATAATAATGAAAGGGCTAAGATAATCCTTCTGTGCTTTACCATAGTCAGATTACATCTGGAGTACTATATTCTGTTTTGAGAATCATGGGACTATAGAACTAGAGCTGGAAGGGACCTCAGAAGAAACTGAGGCCCACTGAGGTGAAGTGACTTGCCCAAGATCACAAAGGCATTAAGTATCAGAGGTGGAGTTTGAACCAAAGAGTCTGGCTCGAGAGTCAGTGCTATTTCCATTCTACCATTCTACCATTTTTTGACAAGATATTGCCAACGATAATAATAGCACTCTAAGATGTCCAAGGTGCTTTAAATATGATATCTCATTTAATCCTCATGACACCCTGATGAAGTGGGTGCTAATAATAGTCTCTTTTTACTAAAGAGGAAACTGAAGCTCAGATGGGTTAGTCCTAAAGTCACACAGCCAGTCATTGTCTTTGGTAGGATTTGAACTCAGGTCTTGCTTATTCCAACTCACTGATGAATGGGAAAACATTCTGAGGAAGGTGAAGAAGATAGTGAAGGGCCTGCAAATTGGGTTTTACTGAAAATGAAACTCTGCAGACTTTGCAAACTCTCCCATTAACCGCCGCTTGAAGGAGCTACAGATGTTTGGCCTAGAGAAGCGAGAGCTCTGGGCAGGGGACACAGGGCATGATTGCTATCTTCAAGTATTTGAATGGCTGCCATGTGAAAGAGGGACTAGATTTGTTTTCCTTGGACCTAAAATATAGAACTTGGAGCAAAGAGAGCAGGCAGGGGGTAGGAGGAAGTTGCTGAGAAGCAGATTTAGATTTAATATGACGAAAAAATGTCCTAACCATTTCCAGGATTTATTAAGTGCCCGCTCTGCGTCAGGCATGTGTGGAGGGCTGGAATTCGAGCTGTCCACGTAGAGACCTGGCTGCCTTGTGAGACAATGGCTTCCTTCTCATTAGTCGTCTTCAAGTGAAAGCTAGATGACCATACGTTGGCGGAGGTTCTAGATGAGGTCTTATTTAGGTACGGATCAGACAACAGGACCTAATGGGTGGTAGCACAGTCCAATGAAAAGAGTTGGTCAATTATTAGACATTTTTCAGGCATTTTCCAGGCACGGGGCTAAGTGCTAAGAATACAGCAAGAGCCAAAAGATGGTTCCCCTCCGAAAGGAGCTCTCCATTTATTGGGCAGATAAGCAAATCCGTATGTACAAAGCAAGCTGTATACAGGAGAAACAGGAATCTATTCTGAAAGAGAAGGCACAAGTTGGGTTGCTGAAGGCCTAGGCTAGAGTGCTGGCCACCGCAGAGGAAAGAAGGGGCCGTATTCCAGAGATGTCGTAAAGATGAGGAGTGAGAGTCGGTGAGGAGTCCAGGATGGCTCTTAGGTGGGAAGCCCAAGGGACCGGGAGGATGATGTTGCCCTAGATAACAGTAGTAATAGGGATGTCTCCCATTGTAACAGAAGAAAAAATATCCAGCTAATCACAGACCAAACAACACGTTGATCACATCTGACATTGGACACAATATTCCACACCCATAGTTCTCTACTTTACCTGTAGAAGGGACCCATTTCCTCCCTTCTCCTCTGGTGCTACATGTGGACGCCATGTTATTAGTATTCTTTTTGTTTAGGTTGTTCTGGTCATTTTCCATCTTATTTTCCTGACTCAGCTTGCTTTTCTCTACAACCGTTTATACAAGTCTCTTGTTTCTCTGAGATCCTCATATTCGCTATTTCTTAAAGTACAATAATATTTCATCACATTCCTGTTCTACAGTTTGTTTAGCTGTTCCACAGTTGATGGGCATCTCCTTTGTTGATAGTTCTCCGCTAACACAAAAAGTGTTCCAGGGGATGTTTTGCTACGAATGGAAGACCTTTCTTTCTTTTGGATCCTGAGCTCCTTAAGTTATATGTCTAACATTGGGATCAAAGGCAAAGGGTCTGGAGGCACCAGAGTACAAATGGTGGATTTGGTATCAAAGGACCTGGGTTCAAATCCAAGCACTGCCTACTTTCTAGCTATGTAACTTTGGTAAAGTCACTTAATCTCTCCCGGCCTCATTTTCCTCACCTATAAAATGGCCGGGCTGGATTAGAGAGCTTTTAAGTTCATTTCCAGCTTGATCCTTTGACATTTTGCTCCTTTTTTGCATAATTCTAATTTAAAAAAAAAACCAACCCTTACCTTCCATCTTAGAATCAATACCATGTATGGGTTCCAAGGCAGAAGAATAGTGAGGGCTAGGCAATGGGGATTAAATGACTTGCCCAGGGTCATACAACTAGGAAGTGTCTGAGGCTAGATGTGAACCCAGGACCTCCCGTCTCTAAGCCTGGCTCTCAATCCACTGGACCACCCAAGTGCATCCAATTCTAATTTTCTTTTCCAAATATTTGCATTATTTCACAGCTCTACCAAGAGTATTAGTGTAGCTGTCATCCTGTAACACTTCCATTGTTAACCATTTCATTTTTACCATCTTTGCCAGTTTCCAGAGTATGAGGCAGAACTTCAGAGTCATTTTAATTTTCATTTTTTCTGGTTATGAGTGCTTTGAAATAATTTTTATGTTTCTTAATAATTTGTAGTTTTTCTTCTGAGCATTGTTTATTCCTGTCTTTGACCACTTAGTCACTAGGAAATGGTATTTGGTTTTATATATTTGTATTTCTTCCTTATAGATCTTAGATATTTGACCTTTGTCAGAAAAAAATGAGGCCAAGTATTTTTCCTACTTAATGGATTTCCTTCTTATACTAGCTGCATTGATTTTGTTACTGCAAAAGCTTTCAATTTCATGTAACTCAAGTAGTGCTTTAGGTTGTGTGATCTCTGTCTCTTGTTTGTTTAAGAATCATCCCCATAAGATTAGACTCTGATCACTCTAGTGCAAATATTAATAATATGGAAATAGGTCTTGATCAATGACACATGTAAAACCCAGTGGAATTGCTCGTTTGCTATGGAGGGGGGAGGAATGGAGGGAAAGAACATGAAACATGGAATCACGGGAAAATATTCTAAATTAATTAATTAGATAAATACATTTTTTTTAAAAAAAGAACCATCCCCCTAGCCATAGCTATTGAGGTGCCTCTTTCCATTTTCTTTGAAAGACTTTTTGGTGACATGATCTTTTCTATTTCAATTACGTATCCATTTGATGTTTCTACTAGTATATAGTGATAAAGCAACCATGGAACGATGGCTTTAGAGCTGGAAGGTCCTTCTAGATCGTTGAGCCCTGAGTCTGACCCAGTGGTTATTCCTTTAGCTATCGCAAAACAACTTTCCGGTTTCTTTGTCTCTAAGACTAATAACTAGGATTTATGCAGTGTTCTAAGGTTTGCAAAGGACTTGATGAATAGGATCTCATTTTATCCTTACAACAACCCCAAGCGGGTAGGTTAGTTGGTCAGTCAGCTGGCATTTATTTAGTGCCTCGTATGTGCCAGGCACTATGTCAAGTGACTGGAGAGAAAGCGAGGCAAAACAATCCAAATGAGCTGACAAAAGAGAGCAGCCCCTGCCCTCAAGGAACTCCCCAACTCAGGGGGGAAGACAACTTGCAGACGACTAAGTACAATTTAGCTGTAGACTGGCTCCATTGGAAGCCGTCACCTGAGGGAAGGCACTAGAATCTGGGGAAATGGGAAGGGCCTCCTATCTAAGGTGGGATTTTAGCTGGGACACAATAAGGTGGAGGGAATCCACTGAGGAGGACGGGGAACCGACTTCATACAGAAGCTGGGACCTCAAAGGAGGGCCGGCTCAGTGGATTGCACAGAACACTGGTGGGGATTGAATTGGAAGAAGACTGGAAAGGGAGGAGGGACCCCACTTGTGCAAGGCTTTGAATGCCAGAAGGAGGATTTTGGAGTTTGTCTTGACGGTAATAGGGAGTCATTGCAGTTCATTGAGTGGGGAGTGGAAGAGGTGTGTGTGACATGATCAGACCTGTGCATTATGATGGACTGGAGTGCGGAGAGACTTGAGGCAGGGAGGCCAGCTGGCCGGCTGTCACAGTAGTTCAAACTGGAAGTGGCGGGAGTCTGAACAGGGCTCGTAGCAACATCAGAGGGGGAAAGAGGGTATATATGAGAGATGAATATAGAATATGAATCTGTAGCCTTCATCAAGAGAAAAGTAAAAGTAAAATAAGCCTTTCGCGATAGACAAAAAAGCCAGAAATTACAGCATTATTATTACTATTATTTTTTTTAAACCCTTAACTTCTGTGTATTGGCTCCTGGGTGGAAGAGTGGTAAGGGTGGGCAATGGGGGGTCAAGTGACTTGCCCAGGGTCACCCAGCTGGGAAGTGCCTGAGGCCAGCTTTGAACCTAGGACCTCCCGTCTCTAGGCCTGACTCTATTATTACTATTATTATCCCCATTTTACAGATGAGGAAACTGAGGCAAACAGAGGTTAAAATGACTTACCGAGAGCCACATAGCTAGCAAGTCTGAGTTCAAATTCGAATTCAGATCTTAATGACTCCCCGTCTAGCATTCTACAGACTATGCTCTTCTGAGAATTGCTTCAGGCACTCATCTGCTCAGTGACTTGCCCAGGGTCACATAGTCCGTATAGTCAGAAGCAGGATTTGAATCCAGCTCTTCCCAACTGCAAGCTTTTTGCCCCCCTCTCCTTCTGGAGAAACAGCTCCAAGCCAATACCCTCCCGATGGGAAGCGAGCTCCAGAAAAAAAGCCAGTGCAGGAGGCCAAGGTCTTGTGTGAGGCCTGGGCCTTGTAGCTGGAGAGCAAGCTTGCGCGTACCCCAGAAGCCACGTGCTTCACTCCCTGTCCAGTGGCCACGCAGAGTCCTCGGAAGCCACTCGTCCCCGAACACTGTCCTCTTGGCCTCTCAAGGGCCAACAGTCCTGCACTCGGCTCGCCTGCTCCCAGGCTAACTCTGTGATTGCTGTTTATGTCAGCAGTGCACCTGAGCTCACCGTGCTCAGCAAAAGGAAGGCATATTTCCCTGCCAAATCAATGCCAGCCACCGGGTTTTACATCTCCCCCCAATTGGTACTTGGGGAGCAGAGTTATAGTGGCTGTCAATCAGTGGCAGCAGCCACCACATGAGATTGATCTCGCTCGTCGTGTCTCCCTTTCCCCACTGCCGGCCCGTGAATGGAGGGCTGTTTGTTTGCCAAAGCGCCCGCAGTTTGGGCATTTGCTCCCCTCTCTGCCCGGGCTCGGGGGCTCTCGTGCCCCGTGGCTTTCTGCTGGCCCCTCTGCTCCTCTTCCAGAGTGTTTACCCATCAACGGGCTTCCTGGCCGTCAGTCAGAAATCACTGCAGGAGCAAAGGCAGAGCGGCTCCGCTTCTCCTCGTCTGATCTTGGGACCTTCATGGTTTCCTTCTCACCTCTTGGGAGGCTGAAGACAAGTCCGTCGGCTCTTTCTGTTTTCCTGCAGTGTATGACATTTTCACGTAGCTCACGGTGGCTCCGTGTCGATATGGAATCTCCCACAGTCCGATACCCACAGAGCCAACCCAAGGGCTAGGCAGCTGGGGCCTTCCTGAGGAACCACCATCCAGGCCACGTGCACTTCCTCCTCGCCATGGCCCCCTGACAGTTGTGCTAATCTCCGTGCCTCTCAGCCCTCCGCCACTGCAGCCTAGTCACCTTGCCGTGGGGATGGAGGGGGCAGGTAGACCCTGGCAGAGGGAAAGGGGGGGTAGCATACCCCTTGGGCCCCCCCTTGTTGAATTACTGCCCTCCACCCTTACCGCCCACCATCCTTCTCTCCATCCATTCTCGCCCCCACCAGGAGAAAACATCCCTCGTTCTACACCTCCATAGGCCTGCAGAGTGTTTCTCTCCTCTTAGCTCTAGTCTCCTTCTTCAATTGGGGGGAAATGAGAGTTTACTTTGTGCCCCCTTCCAGGGAAGCTTTCCATTCCACGTATTGGGTACTTGAGGGCAGGTTCATTGGAAGACTTGGGCCTCAACTGTAGATATTTGCTCTGTTGTGAAGAGTCTCTCCAGTGTTAGAAAGTGCATGGCATAGTCAAAAGAGTGCCAGACTCGGACACCAGGAGACACGGGTTCAAATCCCACCCCTTTGATTTACATCTCGAAAACAGAGGCAGTAATTTTAGCCATGCCTGCGGCATTCGCCTCCTAGCACTGTTGTGAGGACCAGATAAGGCCGTGTACGTCAGAGGCCGTACAAATGGCATTTTGGCTTATTCCTAGCCGAGGGGTCTCTGAGAACAGCCGTCGAGGAGGGCTCTCCCCCATCCCCATGGCTGCAGTGGGAAGGCCATTCCCTTAGCAGAAGCTGGCGAAGGCCTGTGGGATGTGGCATTTCTGAGGCCGTTAGTTCTCTTGCTTGTCTTGCTCCTTGTTTTTGGATGGGGTGGAAAAGACGGTCTTTGCAGCGTCACGAGCCATGGGAGGCTTTGGTGGCGTCAGTGGTTGTGTCCAGCCTGGGACTGCTGCACAGTCTGGTTCATAGAGGTCTCGAGGGTTGCACAATATTCTAGTTCATGACATTAGCCAGATGCAATGCAGAATGCTGGGAAAGTATGGGACCAGCCAGGGAAGGGCTGAGCGGGGAGACTGAGTGTCAAAGAGAGCCTCTGCGATTCTGTTTTAGAAGAATCTTTAAGCATCAACTAGGTGCCCAGCACCGTGCTTGGTGCTATGAGCCAAAGAACAAAACCAACCCGGTTCCCTGGGCCGAGGAGCTTGTACTGCATGTACACAGAGGACTCAGTACAAAATGGAAACAAAGTCACATTTTCCGAGGGGTATCGGGAAAGGCCTTGTACGATACGGCTCACTTGAGCTGAGCCTTGAGGGGAGCAAGAGATTGAACAAGGTGGCGAGGGTGAGGGTTCCAGACGTGGGCAACGCCTTACGCAAAGCAAGGGAGGGAGACAAGGGAATATTGCTTCCCAAAATAGCAAGCAGACCATTTGGGTTGGGGCATTGAGTGAAGGAGTGTGAGAAGAGGTGATAGAAGATCAGCCTGGAAATCAAGGTTAGAACAAGACTGGAGAGGCAGCGCATAGAGCTCTAAGGCCCCGAGATAGGAGGTCCTCTGTTCAAATCTGGCCTCACATACATCCTAGCTGTGTGACCCTGGGCAAGTCACTTAACCCAATTGCCTAGCCCTTGTTGCTCATCTGCCTTGGGACTGATATTTAGAGTCAATTCTAAGATGGAAGGTAAAGGTTTTAAAACAACAAGACTGGAAAGGGCCTTCGATGCCAAGCCAAGGAGTTGGCATTGTATTCTAGAGTGAGGCTCACCTTTCGGTCATTTCTTAAACCTCACTTTCATTGAAGAACATAGTCTACTACTTGGAAAACCATCTCTTGCTATAGAGAATCAAAAGAGAGAGGAAGAACCAAGTGACCCTGACTGACTGGACAGGCAAGGCTGGGCATCGTGTGCAGGGTTCTGTGTCAGCAGGCCTCCAGCTCTTCAGAGGTTTTGACTCTCCTCAAGGATCATCTTCTATTGTTTTAATGCTTCAGCGTCCTAACGTGGAAGAGTTCATTTTGAGTTAGTGGTCTCATAGGGAGCCACGAAAACTGGCGACCCAAAGAGGGACATGGTCACACGCGGACTTTAGAGAGTCATTTTAGCTACTTTGTGAAGAGAGGGGAGACCGGAGGCAGGAAGGCCCATTCGGAGACTGTTACACTTGTCTGGGACCGAGGGGATAAAGGCCTGAACTAAGGTGATGCCCATGTGAGTGGAGAGAAGGGGATGAAGGTCAAATGGAAGAGGTTCCTCTTTCTCGCATGTATTGTCCACTTATATCTGGGAAACAGGGTAATTGTGCCCACGTTTCCTAGGATCGTAGGATCCCAGCCACAGCACCCCACTGTTTCGGAGCTAGAAGAGCCTTTCAAGGAACTTTTTTTTCAGGTAACGTCTTCATTTTCCTGACGAGAAGACATTAACAACTGACATTAACAGAGGACTTGCAAATTCGCCAGCTGTTTTTTGCAGACGTGATGTCCTTCGAGCCTCATAACAACACCAGGAGCCAGATTTTACAATTATTATTATACAGATAAGGAAAATGAGGCCCAGGGAGAGGAAGTGACTTTCCCAAGGTCACACGCACAGTAAGTTATTGGTAGAGCCAAGAGATTAGACCACAGAGCTCTTGACTCTTCATTATGTTCCATTTGTCACCAGAACAAGATCTATAGCGGCTGTGATATAGAAGAACCAGTAGGCCTTGGAGTCTAAGGGCTTGGGTTCAAATTTCAGCCCTGCTTTGTGGACAAATCACTTCGTATCTCCTCTAAAATGAGAAGAGTAGACCAGATAGAAACTCATGAGGTCATTTCCAGCTTGGCACTCATGAGCCCCTTTTGGTACCCTAGATGTTGGTTGGATTGATTGCCAGCCATCAGGAAGGGACGGAGACATCATGGCTAGAAAGCTTTTGGGTAGGGCAGTCAGGATTCCAAATATAAGCAGTCCTCTAGGTGGAAATTCATAATGCTGACAACCTGGCTTTCAAAGTGCTTTGCGTTTTGTTGTTGAATGGAGACTCTCACACTCCATTGAAAAATTATTGAGGGGCAGCTAGATAGCACAGTGGATAGAGCATCTGACCTTGACCTGGGTTCAAATCTGGCCTCGGTCACTTCCTCGCTATGTGTCCTTTGGCAAATCACTTAACTCCATTTTCCTAGCCATTGTCACTCTTCTGTCTTAGATCTGATGCTAAGGCAGAAAGTAAGGCAAGAAGGTAAGGAAAAAGAAAGAAAAGTCATTAACACAATGACCTCACTGTTAGTATGGACCTCGAAGTCTCGGCTTACTGAGTCCTTATTTAGCTTACGAATTAGGGTCGCTAGGGCCTTGGCTTTGAGCGGGCACTCTCTTCAAGAAGGCATTCTTACCAGATTCTCCACCTATAGAGAGCTTCCCTTGGGGAACCACTAAGGGAGAAAGCTTTGGGATCTCAGCCAGGCACATCTCTGCCCCTGTAGTTGTAATGTTCCTTCGTGAGCTAGAACCTAGATGGGGGATGCAGGGGGTACGGTGTAACCCTCCTCCAGAAACATTTAGTTATTCCTGCTCAGCTCCATGGAGCTGTGGAGGTGGTCTGGAGTCTTTGGCGTTTTCTTCCATGGCAGCCCCCAGTGAAGAAGCTGGTTATTTGGTCTTGAGGAGCAGAGCCTTTAGATCAGTGATTCCCAAAGTGGGCACCACCGCCCCCTGGTGGGTGCTGCAGCGATCCAGGGGAGTGGTGATGGCCACATGTGCATTTGTCTTTCCTATTAATTGCTATTAAAATTTTAAAAAAAAATTAATTTCCAGGGGGCTAAGGAATATTTTTTCTGGAAAGGGGGCAGCAGGCCAAAAAAGTTTGGGAACCGCTGCTTTAGAGGATCCTGTTCTAGAGAGGCTGAGAGTGTTGTTTTTAGCAGGGGGAGAAACAAACAGGCAGACAGTATTTAGTTATTTTAATTACAATGGCATAGTCCAATTGGATGGTTTCTTGTGGCAAAATTCTTGTTCTTCTCCCCACCCCACCTCCCACTTATTTTTTCTAGCGTCCCAAGAAGCCCTTCTCCATTCAAAATGTGGCTTTTTTATTTCTCTAGATGTTCTATTACTGACTTACTTTTTACATCATAGACATTTCAGTCAGTCTTCAAACAACAAGGCCTCATTAGGTACAGGGCAGCACCCCAGCCTAGGCACTGATGAGACAAAGACAAAAGCAAACTAAGGTCTGGAGCTCCAGGAACTTGTATTCTAGTGTGGGTCGGGTATGGGAGAGGAGCCAGAGACACCAAATAACAATTGAAAAAATACAAGGTGATGGCGGTACTAGTTTGGGCATCCCAAAAGACTCCGTGTAGACAGCAGCTCCTCAACTGAGTTTTGAAGGAAACTGAGAGGCAGAGGTAAGGTGGAAATGTATTACAGGCATGGGGGATAACCTCGGCAATAGGTACAGAGAAGAACGGCAAGAAGCCTAGAAAGAGTGGGGAAAATTGGGACCAGGCCGTGAAGGCCTTCAAAAGTCAACCGAGGGACCCGTATTTGATCATAGAGGCAAGAGGAAGACACTAATGTTTATTGAGTAAGAGGGTGACGTGGCCATTCATGCACTTAAGGAAAATCATTTTGGTAGCTGTGTGGAGGATGGATGGGAGAGACCTCAAGTGTGGAGACCAATTACAATCATCTCTTATAAAAGTCCAGATAAATGGTGATGAGGGCCTGAATTAGAATGGCGGCCATGTGAGTGAAGAGAAGAGGATGGATTAGAATGATCTTGTGGTGGAAGAGACCAGGAGATTAGCCAACTGACTGGGATAGGTAGGGTGAGTGATGGTGAGGATCTGAAGACAACACTGACATCGCCTCTGTAGGTGACTGAGGAACACAGACCTCTCAACAGGAGCAGGGACGTTTGGAAGACGAGTGGTTTAGGGGATGGGGAGGATAAGGAGTTCTGTTTTTTCGTGTTGTGTTGGAGATGCCTATGGGACACTCAACTGGAAATGTCCAACAGGCAACTGATAGTGCCAGACTGAGGCTTGACAGAGAGACTAAGACAGTCTCTCTCTCTCAGTATAGGGAATAATTAAAACGGGGGGAGCATATGAGGTTGTCAAGTGAGAGATGAGAGAGAAGAGGACCTTGGGTAGAGCCTTGCCATAGATCTGCAAGTGCCACCAATATAGGGAAACCTTGAGTTTTCAAATCGAACAAAGCCAGTCGCACTAGTGTCCGATAGCGTATTGTGGTTCTGCATCATGTTTCTCTGAATTCTTTATTTGTCATTTTCTGTTTCCTTTGGCCCAACAACCCAAGGGCTGAACTTCAATGGACCACATTCAGGCTTGGTGGCTTCCTCCACAAATTATAGCTCATCGTTCCATTTGCTCCTTACCCAGAGTTCTCTTTGGGAAACTTCAGTCTAACTTCAACATAGATCCTGTTGAGCTCTCCCTGCATATGAGTTGAGAAGGTCTTCCTCTCCCTCACAATCAAATCAAAGTAACAGTCCATTGATGAGCATTTATTCATTGCATACTTAAGAGGGAGACAGACGCTGTGCTCTGTACTGGGAATACAAAGAGAGGCGGGGATGACCCTTGCCTTCAAGGAGCTTAATGGGTAGGGGGCATGGGAACAACATGTAGACCAATAGGTACCTAGAAGCTACATACACGGCAGAGGGAAGTTAACCCGAGCGGCAAAGACTCAGGGCTCAGAGGACCAAGAAAGGCCCTTTCAGAAGGCAACACTGGAACTGAAAATGGAAGGAAGCCAGAGATGTGAGGAGGCAGAAGAGTATTCTAGGCATGCGGTCCAGCCAATGCAAGGTCAGGAAGAAGGGAAGTGGAGGGCTCTGTGTGAGGGCTTGCAAGTCTCAGGACCAGAGAATGCCTAGAGGGGCGTTAAATATGAGAAGAGCAGAAATGGAAGAAGAGGCCAGCTCGGGAAGGGCTCTCGTGGCCAGAGGACTTGATATTGGATCATAGAGGTAAAAGGAGTCACTGAAATTGATTGATCACCATAGCAACACGGTCAGATTGGGAAAATTGCTTTGGCAGCTGAGCCTTGGATTGCATGCAGTTGGGTGAGCCTGGAAGCAGGAAGATTCATCAGAAAGCTATTGCACTTGGCCAGCTGTGCGGTGATAAGGGCCCGACCTGGGGTGCCGGATATCAGAGAGGACAGAACAGTGCAGATGTGGGAGATGGCATAAAGTTGGAAATGGCAAGATGTGTCCGTTGTGGCCACGTGGCCGGCGTGAGAGTGAGGAGTAGATGGAGATCGAGGTCATGGATATAGCGACGGGGAAGCTGGGGAGAAGAGAGGGTTGTGGGGGAGATAATGAGTCCTGTTGGAGGCATGTTGCTCTTGAGATGCCCATGGAACATCCTGTTCAACATGTCAAAAGAGCGAATGAAGACACAGACCTAGAACTCAAAAGAGAGACAAGAGCTGAATAGATAGATAGCAATTATCTCCAGAGGGAGGAGAGGAGAATTGAACCCACATGCAGAGTAGCTGGACTGCTGGGCCGTCCATTCGGTGAACCTAGTTATCTTTGGTGTTGGGCGAGTTGGAGAAAGGGTCTGCTAGAGCCTTGGAGAAGCGCTTTGGGGAGAAGAGACCGTAAGCGAGAATTCCCAGATATTCCACAAAACTCCACCCATTTCAGTTCAGTCTGCCTGGAAGAGGATGGCCCTCCATTACACGAGATCATGCCGGCTCTGCCGAAGGCCCCGGAACTCCTGATTTATAGCACTTCTGCCCAGTCACTTGCCGAGCTGAACCACGACCTTGTTTGGTGACCCGACACACAGCCGACCCTGCACGAACTGGGTAGTTACGAGAAGCTGCCCACAATTTAGCATCCAGTGGTTCATGAAAAAACCTGCTGCTCCAAAAGGAAACTTGCTCAGCCTTGCAAAAGACACTCCGAGGTCTGCCGAGGCAGCATTCAACGGAAGCCCTGTGAGAAAAGATGCTTCTGTGCTGTTCTTTTCTGGAGGATGCTGGGCATTTTCTTCTGATGCGCTTTGGTGGGAGGCGGTTCTTCAGGGGGTGGTATAAGTCAACCAAAGAACCTGTCTTATGCGCTTTTCTTTTTACTGTCCTTAAAAAATGTGGACATACAGAGTCCATCTGTGGGTTTGTGTTGTTGGTCAGTCGTTCAGTCACGTCTGACTCTTTGCGACCCCATTTGGCGTTTTCTTGATGAAGATCCTAGAGGGGTTTGCCATTTCCTTCTCTGGCTCATTTTCTAGATGAGGAAACCAAGGCAAACTGGGTGAAGTGACTTGTCCAGGGTCACACAGCTGGTAAGTGTCGGAGACTAGATTTGAACTCAAGAAGACTCATCCTCCTGACTCCAGGCCCAGCACTCTATCCGCTGAAGCACCATCTAGCTTGCCTGGGTAGAGTATGCATATACATACTCTTTTAGACGTGTTTCTCTATCCCTTTGGCCTCGTCCGTGGGTAGGGCACGTACCGGACTCCTATGGCTTTGGGCTGGTGTCTAACCCCAATGGTGTCCAGTTTGCTGGCTTCTGGGTCAGCGCCTGGGGCTGGAGCTAGCTGTGTGGAGCACTAGAGGAGGGAGGAATTGGCCAAAAACTCTGTTCCTGTCAATCAGGCGGTTAGTGGGTCAACAAGCGTTTCCAAGCTACGCTAAGTGTTGAGGACGGAAAGGGAAGGGGCCGATGCCGCCTGCCCTCAGGGGGCTCACGGTTCCACGGAGGAAACGATGTCTCCAGAGATAGGTGTATGGGAGATGTGTCTAGGCTGTGCACAAGGCTTCGTTGTGCTATCGTTGACCATTTCTCCCCCTCGGAGAGGAACTGGCTTTCCTCTAAGTTCGCCCCCAGCGTGTGTCTGCCATTGGACATATTACACGGTCCCAACCTCTAATGCCACTGGAATCCCTGTCCCCGCCCCCCACCCCACTCAGCTGATGTCGTCCCAGAACGTTGTCACACACGACGAAGCTGCAGACATGTCGGCGAGATGACTCCGTGCCTCGCGCCCTCTTTGAGGCACGACTTCTTCGACCGGACCGAGAAAGGCGGAGTTGGTTGGCTGCCGCTGCCTCTGGGGGTTTCAGCAGGCCCTGACCTAGAACAGTTCCCATCCAGTACTCATGGGTGCTCGGTTTGGAGCTGGGGGGCCTCGGGGTGGTGGGGAGAGGACTTTCAGATAGCCCGTCTCCCTGATTCTCCCTTATACTCCTTCCACGTTGAGCGGGTTACCAGAGACACTCATCTAGTTGGAAAGAGACACGCCCAGGACACACGGGCACCCAAGGGAGACAGCTTCAGGGAGTAGCAGACCATGTGCCAGACAGAAGTTCCAGCTCTGGGTTTAAGGAAGAGCTAGATCCTGGAGCCCACCTGAGTTATACTCTTGGGGAGCTGCACGAGGACTCCTGACTTAGCCCTTGCCTTTGCTATATCTGTTCCGTCCATGTGACTTACCATTGCACTTTTCACATGGACATGAGTGCGAGTCTTCCCAGGCTTTCGTGGGCAATGCTTTGTCACTGCTATTCTCCCAGAACCTTCTTAGTATATGGGAGAATGAGGACTGGGCCTGTGATTTCACATGTGTAAGGAACTCCCCTGTTGAGGAAACTCTATCTACCAATGCAGAGAGCACCCTCTCTGCAAGTTACAGTCTCTGAGAATTGCCCAGAGCACTTGATGGTGGAATGACTAGCCCAGGGTCACACAGACGGAGTGGGATTTGAACCTGTGGCTTCCTAGCTTTTAGGCCATTTTCTTCCCCTTGCTACATGGTCCTAAAGGCTCTTCAAGACTAATGGCAAGCGTCCTAGCAGGCTGGTGAACTTAGCGTGGGAAGTAATCAACCCAAGAACTCCCCCTACAAACTAAGGTAGCAAGCACCCCTTCGGAGACCCAGCCTGTGAATGTGTGTAAAAGTCAGGGAGCTACCGAGAGTGGGTACAAGATCATCAACATGGGGAACTCCTGGTATGGAGACTTCTTCCACTGACGCAGATGGCAAACTCATCTGTAACTGCTAGGCTTGGGCGCTGAAGCTAAGCGCTTTGCCAAGGCTCCCCAGCCAGGAAATGTGGGAAGCTCACCTAGGACCCGCATGTTTCTGACTGAGACCAGCCCGCCCTCTAGTAGCAGAATGCCTTAAGCAGAAGATTTCCCAGAGGCTCTTGTTCAAACACCATTGGCTGATCTCTGGCCTCAGATGCCAAAGGCCTAGCAGAGGCATGTATGGCCCAAAGCAGAGAGATTCGAGACACAATTAAGCATGGGAACAACCTGTGTCCTTGTTGGAGCTTTACTCCCAGAATATCACCAAGCGTGCCTGGGAAGTGTTTCCCAAGAGCACTGAGCACTTGTTTACCTGCGAAACCTCTTGGATAGCCCATTCGATGCCAGGGTATCCCTCCTCACAAACGCTAGCCCAAGCGTGCATCAGATTTCTATGGCAGTCCAGGTCCTGGAATGTTCTCTGTTGTGTCTTCTTTATTTTTATCTGGGGGGCTCCGAAGAGTGGATGGAGTCATTTTCTGAGCAGAGCAGTGAATGGCCCGCCCAGTATTTTCACAGCTACACGGAGGAAGGCCTGGAGAGATGAGCAACCTCTCCACTTTGGCATCTTTAAAGTTTATAATTGATCAAGGGAGCAAGATGGGCCCCAAAACAGAGGCATGGGAGACAGGGATGTTTGGTTGATCCCCCAAGTTTATCTTGGGTCTTGGGCTGGTGTCTGTCAGACGTTCCACCTCTTCTCTTTATGTTTGCTGCTTTCCCCGCGCCCCCCCCCCCTGCCTCCCAGATGCTCTTTAGTAGCATAGTTCCTGGGGAGTTTGCACCGGGACCTCAGTCTTGGAAAGGCGAGGGTAACAGAGAGCCATCATGACAGCAGGAACCCACGAGGTACCATCAAGGCTGTCTGTGGCCTAAATACATGCCTTCATTCTTGGTGCTCCAGAGCCAGAGTCCAGACGTGCAAACATGCTACCTGGGCGCACTCGCATTCACCCAGGGTTTCATGTATTGGAATGTCCTGTGTATTTGAGATAGATCTAGAGGTAGGCAGGCGGGGTAGTATAAAAGACTCCCATTACAATCAGGAAAGGGATAGAAAATATGGACAACTTCAATTCCCCCACGGGAAATAAGCCAGGACCAAGAGCTAGGATGGAATCTGGTACAGGCAGAGAACTCTAAGGGATGGGAAGTCATGACATGAAAGCGGCTATCCAAGAGACTTAGATGTTAACATTTGGAAAGAACGCACCTAGGGAGGAATGAGCATTTATGTTACGCTTACTGTTTACAAAGTCCTGTCTGAAGTGCTGGGAAGACTGAGAGAAAAGTGAGATAATTTCTTCCCCCAAAGAACTTCATTTTAATTGGGTAAAACCATTCCAGGAGGCGCTACAAATCTGTTATTTTTAGGAACTGCTCATCACCCCACTCAGCGGGGCTATAAGAGAAAGGGTGTACTCTTTTGGTATAGCTGTAGGTATACTGGTGGGTCTGAGTGAAGCTCCCACTGCTTCTGTGTCCTGAAGCCAGTGTAACATAGCCAGCCTGAAGTGGAAGAAGGAGAAATTCTTGGGTGAATCGGAGTCATGTCTCTAGTCCTTCCACATCATTGAGACCTTAAGCTAAGGGATTTATTCCAAAGGACTCCCATTGACTTCTCTGTTGCTGAAATCCCCAGGAGAATTGCTTGATCCTCTTAGGACGTGTGCCTTTGACTCATCTTTTACCCCGAATGGCACACAGAGGGAACAGAGTTGTCTTTGTTAGAGCACCTGGCTGAGAATCAGGCAAGCGGTTCCCATGCCTGGTTCTAGCATGGGCCAGCTGCATGACCTTGGCTAAGTCACATATCCTCTTTAGACTTCGAGAGCTTGGATTCATTCCTCTTTTGGCCACTTATTCATTATGGCCTTCTGGGCAAGTCACATCCCTTCTCTTGGTTTCACTTTTCCTTCTGTGGAAGAGGAAAGGGTTGGACTACGGGACCGCTAATGTCCCTCCCAGCTCTAACTCTCCATTCCTGTGGTCTCAAAGGTCTCTCGTTCGAATATCCTGTACTCTTCTGACATCCTTAAATGACCTTCATCTTTGAGAGAAATATCATTTCGTTTGTAAGAGCCTCAATAAGATGCCCATGCTTTGGGCATCAAGCCCTGTGCCTTCGGGTTCATTCAGCTGTGTGGACGGAGTCTTACCAGCTTGAGAGAACTCATATTTCTGCCTGACCTGGACAGGGTGATGGCCCAGATAACTCTGGGCTTCTTCCTTAGTTCTTCCTTAGATATAGATGCGCAGGGCACTCTAGCACCGATGGTCCATAAGATCTGTTCTGTGTTGCACCTTCTCCAGGGATCAAGGTGGGTGATGGCAAGGAGGAGGCAGGTAGATCTTATTCTGCTCCAGATGGCCTCTTCAGTGCTCCTTCATCTCCTGTGGACACTTGGACGGGACTCGAGAGGGATCCTTTTCTTCTTTAGAACCCTCTCCCAAGTTACCAGAAAGGGCAGACTAAGCACGCTAACCAGTTTCCTTCAGTCCCATGAGTGTTAGCACGTATGGCTAGGACTACTTAATTGTTGCCGGGAAAATTGTCCCTTCTGCCCGTGGATATTTATGCAAGGACTTTCATTTCTGTCTACCTTCATTCCCCTTAGAGATGCTTCAGGAAAAAGGTGAATCTCTCGCCCACCATATTCACCATTAATCTCTTGGCTCTCTGAGTGTCCGAATGGACTTAGACACTCCTTCCCACTCCGGGCGGTGCACTCCTTAGTCCTTCTGAAGTGCTGAAAGGCCCTGCCCTGGTGAGGATCTACTCCAACTGGGCCCGGCTCCCCGCTGATGAGTTTACTTTTCCAAGATGCAGTTGGTTACATGACTTTAGGCCTTTTTCTGGGAGGCCAGAGAAAGATGTACAGGCGTGGACTGTTGCAGAGCTTTGGTGAAAATCTGTCTTCATCTTCTTAGTTCTTCGCAATCCAGCTGCTCTCCCGCTCTTCGTCCCTTAGTTTTGAACCAATGAAACGCATTCTTGGCGATGGTGTTCATGTCATAATAAGTTGCCTTCTCCATTTCCTCCTGGTGAGTTTTTCTTGACCTTTTGATATGCGATTGGGCTTTGGCCGAGCCTAAGGTTATGCCAGCCAGTCAATAAGCAAGCATTCGGCAAGCTCCTCCGACGTGCCAGGCACCGTGCTGAGTGCTGGGGGGACCACGGAAGACCAAAGGCGATGGAAGAGCTTGGAGTCTCTATTCCTTATCTTGTGAATTCTGTGACCTCAGAGGAGATGATTCTCCTCTGCCTCAGCTCCCTTTTCCCACTGTTTAATACTTGAATAGCATCCTGCCTGAGGTGAATGGAAACCTCTCTGGCCACTGAAAGGCTCAGGAGACAGTCTGTGGGTGAGCCAGGAAGCATCTAGCCGTGTCCTGGAGGGATCTGGGAAGGGGTTTTCCCCGTTTTTAACATTTCCTTTTTCCCCCCCTTACTTCAGACAGCCTCTTTAATTAGCGACTCTGCCATTTGCCCTTGTTCCAAGCTTGTGTTTACAAGTCTCCTCCTCCAGAGGCTCTTTTCTCTTGGGTAGCTGCTGCCAGGCAGATTACAAAGGCCCCGCTTTGGGCTCTCTGCCTTCAGAGCCAGGGACCCCAGGACCGAGCAGCCGAGACAGTGACCCTTAGCCAGTCAACGGTCCCTCTTCTCTAGAAGAGAGGACCGATCCAAGCCCTGTTTGATCCCTCTCTTTCTCCAAGCGAGGGAGGACAAGTTAGGGGAAAAGCACGCACGGCCAGTATTGCCATGCATCTGGGATCTCACCGACATGGCTACTTCCTCCACTGAGGCAGTTCCTTTCTGGTTCCTCCCATAAATCTTCTGTTGATGATGTGCTAAAGTCCTTCTCCTGAGGTTCTGAACCCTCTGCAAGCTAGCATCAGAGCCCTGGGCTGGCCTTCTTGTTATCCCTTGCTCTCACCATATGACTGGCATATCTCCTTTTCTGACTTTCACTGCTTCTTCCTTGTGAGTTGCTGCACTCTGCTAACACCTACTGGGCATCTCTCAATGGCCTCTCCTGCCACCAGAAGACAGAATGGAACACTGGAAAGGGCACCAAGGTTGTGTCACAGGATCTGAGTTCGAATTCTATCTGTGCCACTTACCGTCTGTGTGATCAGAAAGTCACTTCATCTATGTGGGAAAGACTTGGTGGTCAGATGAAGAGGTTGGACTGTTTCCAGCTCTGGAGCTAGGCTCATAGGAGCTGGGGCTAGGATGCTGGCAACTGGCAAGTTTGACTTTGGGGAAATCATGGCAATTCCCTGAATTTCGACCCCATAGCATTGATGGAAGAACATTAAACAGAAATAAGTGCCCAGGTACAATTAGAGGCTTCGCTAATGAGCCGTTAATTTTTCTGAATCCCTTGTTTTCCCCCAGGGTTGGAGTAGATCATAACACTCTTACCCCAGAGCCTTTTGAATCCAAGTCAAAAGCTCTTTGAGGGCATGCCCAGGATTCCAGTTCTGGCTGCCGGGCATGAGGCCACCAGGCTGCTGTCAAATGCCCTTGTGGGCAGATCTTTCCCCTTGTTGCTCTTTCTCTACAAAGGGGAACCTCGAGCTGCCCTTGGGAGGGCCCCTTCTCACCATCGCTGCTCCCTTTCTGCTCAGTGGGAAAGTAGAAGAAAGACAGAAAGATACTGGAGCATCCTTCCTCCCTCCTTGGCATCTCCAGCTCAACAAAGTGAAGCACCCAATTGTCTCTTTTCTAGTCAGTGGTTTCCTTGGGCACTAGCTCCTCGGTGGCTTCAGAATGACCTCTCCCATCAGTTCTATAGAAAGAAATATGCGGCTGGCCAGGCTTCCTAATTAGACACTCTATGGAGCTTCTCCCTTTGTATGACTTGGGACATAAACTGGCTTCTCTGGAAGGAGACTGCAGTTACTAAATTGTCTAACTATGTCAGAACTTGACTTTTAAAACATACTTAGTAAACAAAAAGAGAAATATGATATTTTCTTGCAGTGTTCCTTCAGTCAAAAGACTTGACCAAGGTCCTATAGTTGGTAACTTTTGTAAAACTGGGATAAGCGTGGGATAGTAGTCTTCTGCAATGTCCCATTGTTGTAAGAGAAAGTTGTGTTATGATTAAAATTATCTTGAGAGACTGATTTTGGGTAAGAATAGCAGTTTATTGATAATAGGCCAGCATCATAACCAGTAAAGTGACAGGCCATTGGCCCTCTCGATGACCCTTAAAGACCTTGAAGGTCCTCGATCAGGCCCCTAGATACACTTTGGGGAGCTCTTTATTCAGCTTTTCCCTTGAGTATCACAAGACATCTCTTTTTGGTAAGTAGCTAATTAGGGGGTGGTTCAACAAATTCTCTGCCCTTCCTTGTACCAACAGGTGGGTTGGTACTGTCTACTGTACTGTCAATATATGTCTACTGTCACGTATGAAGGAAAAGAATCATTATAAAACATTCCCGATAGCCATATTTTTACATTATATTTTTATTTTTATTTTGAATATTTTCCCGTAGTTACATGTTTCGTGTTCTTTCCCTCTCCCCAAACTTCCCAAACCCCCCTTAGCCGACACACAATTCCACTGGGTTTTACATGTATCATTGATCAAGACCTAATTCCATATTACTGATAGTTGGACTAGAGTTATCATTTGGTGTCTACATCCCCAATAGTATCCCCATCAGCCCATGTGTTGAAGCAGTTGTTTTTCCTCTGGGTTTCTCCTCCTACAGTTCTTCCTCTGAATGTGGCTAGTTTTCTTTCTCATAAGTCTCTCAGCCTTGCTCTGGATTCTTACATTGCTGCTAGTTCAGAAGTCTGTTATGTTCGATTTTACCAGTGTATCCATCTCTGTGTACAATGTTCTCCTGGATCTGCTCTTTTCACTCTGCATCAATTCCTGGAGGTCATTCCAGTTCACATGGATTCCCTCCAGTTCTTTATTCCTTTGAGCGCAATAGTATTCCATCACCAACAGATACCACAATTTGTTCAGCCATTCCCCAATCGAAGGACATTCTCTCATTTTCCAATTTTTTGCAACCACAAAGATAACCATATTTTGTGAAAGGAACATAGTCCTAAGGACAAAGAAAATGGGAAAATATGGGAATTGGACGGTGCCTGAGGTCCAAGATTTCAGCTCAGTAATTCTCTCTAATATGCAGGAACTGGGGCCTATCTACTGTAGGGCCCTGAAAAAAAGAATTAATACAGTACATGAAAAATCATTCTTCACAGTTGGAGAGGTGGGGAAAGTAGCTGATGGTATGCCCTGGATGTTCAGGGGAACACTTTAGATTTCAACCCATGAGCAAAAGACATGAATTGTATTTGAGGAGGGACACTTTAGTAGCTGTGTGTGATCATAGCACCATAGATTGGAGACTGAGGTAGGCCGTTAGCTGTTACTGTTCATGTCCTTCATACAGTGACATCTTGATATTGGGGTCAGAGTATACTGTGTTCCACTGTGGCTGATCAGTCCACTGTGAGCTCCGAAGGCTCTACTACAGGTCAGGCACAAATAGTCCGTCTGGACATTTTGGATGGAGATGTATCTAGATTTGTGCATCTGACATTTCCTTTGATAAGCCAGGGTAATCTCATAGCAATACAGGGATCAGGCAATGAAAGCTAATTTTGTGGGAAAATGGGAAGAAGGTGGTAGTTTAGAGAGGACTACCTGGGAAAAAATCTAGAAGACCTGTTGAATTACTGAACTTAAGAGGCAAGTGAGAGGTTAGGAATTACTTCCAACTCATATACCATTTGCACTAGAATGGTGTCTCCCATTGTAATTAAGGTGTTTTCGAGGGGGAAGATGATGAGCTCAGTTTTTGATGTGTTAGATTCCTACAAAAACCCCAGACCACCCAGACTAGGCTTCCCATCCCATCTGGTTGTCCACTCTGGCCATCCCTTTGCCACCAACCCTTCTACTTGACTCTTGAGATCTCAGTACCAGCAGAGATTGAGAAGGGTTCCAAGGTCTTCATCTACTTAGTTGTACGATTCTTCTTCTGAGGCCAAGCTGTGCTGATTGGGGAGCAAATGAGCACAAGTGCATATAACCTTCTTTATCTTGCCAATTCCAGACTGTGCTTCACATCTTATCCCACTCTTCACCCTGGCCATGTATGACTCCTTCGTGTAGCCTTAACTTCCCTCCAGTCATACATGTCCTTTTGCCAATGTATGTGAAGGTCATTTAAGGTTCCTTGATAAATACTATCAAGTAGATAATTTTGTCAACTAACCCTCTAATCATTGATATCAAACAATGCACGAAATAGGGGGGTTTGTGATCACCAGAGGGTTTGTCAGGGTCCCAGAGTCCAAATCGAAGAAGGATTCCCTATAGATGATGAGGTTCTCTAGATGCTTCTTCGTGTATGTGACCTTCTTGTTGATTGTATCGAGTCTTGGAATATGACAGGGCTTTCTCGGCGTGAACTATAGTTGTTCAAGAGATTATTAGCGTAGCTATAGACACGAGGTAAAATAAAACGTGTGGAAAAAATGCCTATTGATGTAATTTATGTAACATGAAGAGGATAGCCAGTCCATTGAGTTAGTCTTGATGCTCTGGAACTAGAATGAATTGGGAGAGGAGGGGCCATATGGGCTTGGGAGACTTCACGGGGCTTGGCTTTGACACCAGGCCACGTCCATTACATTCCAGCATACCCTCAGTGATGCCACATGGCTACAAATGACAGAATATTGTATTCTGTGTAAAATGAAAACTGGAGGTGAATAACGGGCAATAGAGAGATATGTGGTTGGAGCAAGTGGTCCATAGAGTAGCAAAGTGGCATATAATAGAACTTATAGCATTTGTATGATTGGAAAAAGAGAGGGGCCGGCCAAATGATGGGCAAAAGGCATAAAGATGACCAGGCCGAATTACTCACCGACTCCACCAAAATGTTCAAGGACTGGGATGAAGGCCACCAGCGTAGTGGGTAGAGAGAACATCGAAGGGAGGTCTTGGACAAAAACTGCCCATGTGTTATAAAAGGGTTGCAGTCTATACCATTGTGGGGACTGTTTATACCCAGTGAGCTTTGGAAAGCAGTGAAGTATTGAAATCAATTTCAGATGCTGTAGGAATTTCTGAGTAGAGATGCCGGGTATACTGCCACAGGTACAGGCCTGGTGGTTAGAGCTCTGGTGATAGGCATCGTGGTTATCCGTGACAACTTTCCATGGCATCTGATTCTGCCATGGACGCAAAGCCAAAGATGAGAATTAGGCTGATTATAAAGTTATTGTGATTGTTATTATCACCATCCATATGCTTTTGTGCTTCTGAATCTACTCTTGGATAAATCACTGATCTAGGAATTTTTTTAAATGGCGGCTCGTATGGGTGTAGATGTATATCAAAACAGTAAACTTGTTTTTTTACCACGTACGTGGTTATTGCTGGAGACATACTGAGCATATGAGTTGGTATATCCGCCCATACAGATGAGTGTCTGTTCTGAACAGTTGAAGGTTCCAGAGATCATTTCTAATTATGTGGTTCTCTAGTAATGAGTTGTTTCTTGAGCTTTTGGTTCACACTTGTGATTTTATTGGTAAGGGGAAACTTCTGGAATGACACTCCCTTTCCCCAGTGTAGCTTGGTACGTTTTCTACAATTCTGAGCTCTATAGAGCATTGCCCGGGGCATGCCGGGGTGTCAGAGGCTTCTTGGTTCTAAGGCCACCCATGCCACCCACTCTTATGGTTATTGTCTTCACTTTGGTGGATCTCTTTCTTCCAGTGGTGGAGTTAATGACTAAGTCTTGGGCTTGACTAAAGGAGACACCAAATGTAGTTAACTGCTTGATGTCTGAAGGGTCTATGGCAGGGGGTCTTAATCTGTGTTTGTCATGGATCTCTGTAGCAGTCTGATAAATTCCTAATTCCACTGGACCATGTTGCCTACATTCGTAATTCAAAGTAATGGCAATTTTCCATCAGGAATTACTGAAAATAAAGATATCATTTTTGCCCTTCCCAGTTTATTCTATTTTTTTTATTTTAATTTTTATTCTATTCTATTCTATATATATTATTTATTATTGTTTTCTATTTTTTCTATTTATTTTTATTCTATTCTATTATATATAATTAATTTTTATTCTATTCTAGCATATATAATTTTTATTTTTATTCTATTCTAGTATATATATTATTTATTATTTTTTCTATTTTTCTATTTATTTTTATTCTATTCTATTCTATATAATTAATTTTTATTCTATTCTATTATATATATAATTTTTATATTTTAATTCTATTTTCATTCTATTCTATTCTATATTATATATACATTTAATTTAAGAACCTCTGGTCAGTGGTCTAAAGATGAATTTTTTTCCCAACCCCATCCCAAACACCTATGTTAAATGCTTACTTCAGTGCATGGTACTGTCCAGGGGCCAATGATACAAACACTGAACCAAAACAGCGCCTGCCCTCAAATTGTCTATATTCTCTTGGTCAGAAGCAACATGTGCGCAGGTTAGTGCGTATGTGCTCATTTTAAAAATTCTCTTATTTATTTCATTAAGTAGTTCCCAATGCTATATTTATAACATTTTTAACATTCATTTAAAAGACTTTTGAGTTCTAGATTCTCTCTTGTCCTTCCTTCAGTCATCGAGAAGGCAAGTAATATATCAATTCTATGGAAAGGAAGTCAGGCAAAACATTTCCATATTAGCCGTGTGCTCGTTTGAGGAGGAAGAAGAAAGTGCTAATGCCTTAGGATCAGGGGATCAGCAACGAATCCTCCTAGGAGGTGGCACCTGGCCAGACTCTTGGAGGATTCAAGGGATTCTGTCTACGAGATAAAGGCAAGGAAGGGGGACTGGCTGTCTTCTAGGAATGGGCCAAATGCAGCCAAGTGGGCCAAGTAGTTTAGTTCGGCCAGAACTGGGAGTGTTTGAAGGGGTTTAATGTTCAAACAATCCAGCAAAGAGGTTAGGCTGGAGCCAGACTACTACAACCAACTTTATATGCCAAAATGAAGAAGGCAGTGGAGAACTTCTGAAAATTCTCCAACAAGGGAGTAGAATGGTTAGTGCAGTTTCTTGGGAAGCACATCTTGAAGGTTCTGTGAGCTAGAAATTGAAGAGAGGAGGCCCTGGAAGCTAAGGGAGAGGTGATGAATGACAGCACTGGAGTTGGAGTTTATGTGCATGGAGGAGGGGGAAGGATGTTGAGGAGTAATGTTGTGGGGGGGAACATCTTCTATAAGAAAGACTTGGCCACTGATTGGCTATAAAGTGGGGCTGTGGCGAGGTGAGA